>NC_056746.1:10448019-10468019 GCF_019279795.1 Protopterus annectens
GCTTTGTATTTTAGAAGTGCTTGAGAATTAGCATTAAAAGTTCGGAGCCTTGATCTGTCTGTAATTGTTTGGCCTTCACTCCTCAGTCAGAATCTTTCTGAAAACATCTCTGACAATATTACCAGACTTCAATTTAACACCATAGTCTATGCATATTTGCACTGGACATCAGTAATTCTTAAAAAAAAAAATGAAACCCCATCATCATGCTGTGAAGGCCTTACCATATCAATAAGGTAACTATACCAGTGTGCAGTATCGTTCACAAGCACTCAATGTCTACAAAAGTGCTTTCTTGTGGGTTTGTGCATGATAGGTTCATAGGCGTATATTAGACTAATGACCACTGGAACCTTTATAGGCCTAGCCATACAGCCCAATGGTATCCCATAAATTGATATGCCTTAGAGGGCATTTTAAAGGGTATATGTAAGCTAGGGCAAGATTTACAGGCTGCCTCTGCCCATTAGAGACACAGATGCTAGAACTGGGGGTCTATTTCTGATTTCCCATTCACTGGTCCAGGTTTCTGTTGAATAGGGTTAGGGAAGACCTGTGTCTCACATGGATGGGAAGCCTGTTTCAGAGAAAGGGAATTCTTTGAGATGCATACCTTAACCTTCAATGTGCCCTATTTATATTACAAGCAGAATTTAAATCCCTAGACTGAGAAATTCTGATGTGCAAAATGTCAATCAGACTGAGATCCAAGGATGCCTTGTATGCCAGGCATAGATATAAGCATTTTGAAAAACTAACTGTTTTGATACCCGATTGTGAATAGTCTTTTTACCACTTTTTCTCATTCCATCATACAACCTCTGCTCACCTACTAAACTGCCGATTATTCATGGGTAAAAACATTCTTTTTTCATCAAACTCTTCATTTTGACTTGAACACTGCACTAACATAAAATGCAAGACTTTTTCAGTGCTTGAAAATGTTTTTATTACGGTTCACACATTCGATGGCTACACTTCTGTTCCACTTAAAACATAGACAGTTTGTCACCATGTTTTTTTTTTTCAGTGCAACATATTTTTAAATTTTACAACAAAAAGCAATATTTTTTATTGGTCCATAACCAAAACCTCAGTGGCAAAGTAAGATATCAGTATATACTCAAGGACTAAACTTAAGGGTCTATATTAGATGAACGAAAGTTCATCTTAGCGAACGCTCACATGAGCGAATATCCAGGTACTCGAAACTGCAATTGTGGGGGGCGCAGCCCCCCACACACCCCCTAAATATATATTCCAACTCCGAGATCGCACTACAGTGAGGAACGGGCAAATATTCTCATCTTCACTGTACCACGATCTCGCAATTGCGGTTTCAAGTTCCGCAATATTCGCTCATGTGAGCGTTCGCTAAGATGAACTTTCGTTCATCTAATATAGACCCTAACTTAACTACCTTTCCGCAATGTGCATCTTTTTTTAAATATAACTCATTACATTCCGTACAAAACATACTTTTTGTATATCAGACCCATAAGTTACCCATTTTAAGGGGTTGCACAGTGTACTGCAGTGCTCCTCATTTGACATTCCTGTGTCACACAAGTTTGGTAAAGGATTTGTAAAATATTTTTCACAACTGCTCACTGTGACAATGTTGTCAATGCCTTCATGCAATGAATCACTTAGTTGGACATATATCATTTCAACAGAGGTGTAGCAAGGTGTTTTTGTACTCAGTGTAGATGTACAATCTGGTATGCTACAGTTTACGCCACACGTGCAGCACTGCTGCACTTCATTTCTCACTGCACATGCAATACAGGCATTTATTTCTAAATGCTGGTATGTACTGAACACTGATTGGGATCTGCCAATCACAGCTCTTAATGCTTTGCACCTGGGCCAAATGCCCACTTCACCCTACCCTAGGTATGCCTCTGCTTTTCAAGCTCCTTTGAGATACATACCAAGAGTTGAAATTCTGTTAAAGTGTTATATTGCCTGAACTGTGACAAAATATGATGGAATACAGCTAAGTTTCCAGACTTTCAATTAAACTAGTAGCTTTGTGCATTGTGCTTGCCGATGCTGACATGGGTCTGGAAATAACATTACCCAGAGGCTTTCATTTGGCTCATTTATACAGCTCAGCTTTCCCTGAGAAACAAAGGTGGTCTTGTACCCTTTCCCACTTTATCTTCAAGTCACGGGTCATAATTTTTTGTAGCAGTTGTATAAGAATACATTTTTGCAAGTTCATCAGGATTGCTCTATCTGTTAGCTGTTGGCAGACATTTTGACTATGCCAGGCTCTGTATCTAACAGACTGCAAAAGTCTATGTATCTTCCTAATCCTATTTTTCATTTCTATTGCCCTCTGACTCCATGGACATTTGTACGTCAAGGGGAATGTCCTACCAGAAGCAGTCTATCAGTTCATCTATACCACAGTCTTTTGGTTTACCATCTGCTGTTAAGGAACATGTGGAAGGGTGAAAAGCTGTGAGGCTAATTTCATCCACTTCAGGATTATTTTCTTCTGTGATACCCCTAAGGGAACAAAACAACATAATTAACCCCTGAGACACTTCAGTTTGTAAGCCTTTATAAGCTCTGCATAGAATATGGCTCAATCTTCTGATAGTGTGTTTTCTCATGGGATGTCAGTCATTCCTCGACATGCTAAGCAGCACTGCAGGTTGCTGGGAACATCACAAATCTGTAGTAGAGGGTGCTATGTAGTCACAGTATGCAGTAAATATGGCATCACATCTCTCTAATGGATAGCAGGCATGCCTTACAATGGCAAACAGCACTAGGGGACTGGAAAGTTCCTAAGGCTGTATCGGGACTGGTACACAGTCAAAACATTGAACTAGTACAGATAACACCGGCTCATTGTAATGTAGGAAAAATGCCAGAATGTCTACATCAGTATACAATTCAGCAAAAAAGAAAGAGTGGTGGCAGAACACAGAAAATGGTAAAAAGAGAACAGATTTGGAATCATGAAAACAATAACTGCAAACTGTGAAATGTCCTGGGTGGGGCTTCTGGGTGTCACCTCCAAGATGCAGCTTCAATGCTGGAATGTCAAAGGATGAAATTTAAATGCTGAAGGCATAAGACAGAACTTCCGGGAGCTCTTCTGAGATGATGCTTCCAAATTTCTATCACTTCCATCTACTAAACTTTTTCACACTTTGCATACACATTTTCTACTTATAAGTATTTGATCTGGATGAAATAGTTCTATAAATGATGACTCATTCTTCTTCTTCTTCTTCTTCTTTCGGCTTTTCCCGGTTAGGGGTCACCACAGTGGATCACCTGTCTGCTCATGATTGGCAGTGGAGTTTTACAGTGTCGAGTTGCCAGCCCGGCGCCCAACCTTCCTTAGAAGGCACACACATGCACACACTCATACCTAGGGCCAATTTAGAGTGGCCAATCCACCTACAGCATGCCTTTGGGATGTGGGAAGAAACTGGAGCACCCGGAGGAAATCCACGTGACCACAGGGAGGACATGCAGACTCCGCACAAAAGGCACCCCAGCTGAGGATCGAACCGGAGAACCTCTTGCTGTGAGGTGGCAAAGCTAACCGCTGTACCACCGTGGCCGCCCATAAATGATGACTCATTGTGAAGTGTAAAATCCAAATGTGTGCTCATCAGGAAACCAGACAAAGTCCAAAATGCAAAACACAATATAAAAATAGACATCCACAGGGCTGAGACAGTAAGGACAACTTTAATACTGAATAACAATAAAAACAATAAAACAGGTGAGCACTTTCACGGTGTTCCACTTCTTCAGACCATAAAAAACAACAGCAGCTAAAAAAATATTTAAAACATATAGCATCCATTCAAATCAAGATTAAAGGTCACATGATCTTAATTAATGCAAGAGTCCTCTCCTCTTGAGAACAAGTTTTAAAGGCACAACATTATTAAGTCCTGGGGGTATGCTTGCCCTAAGGTCGATTATCCACCTTAATTCCATGTGCTTAGTTTCATTCACAATATCCCCTTCCCTAATTCCATTATCCACCTTCTGTAAAACTAAAAACTTAAACATATCGGTACTCCCTGACTCTGATACATGCTTGGCTAGTGCACTAGTAGGTTTGTTGTTACTTACATCATTAACATGTTCCAGGATTCTCTCTTTTAATGTCTGATTTGTTTTTCCAATATAAATCCTGCACAAACTGTGCACTACACCCAAAAATCCAAATTTCTGTCTCTACAGTCTGCATATGTTCAAAAATATATTTCTTGTAGGGATCTAGGGTGTATTACAGTTGTCGCTGACCAAATATATTTGCATGTAGAACAGTTCCTACATGCAAAGGTATCTTTACACTCAGACTACATCCTAACCACACTGGGTTGTTTATAACATAGACGTTGTTTTAATGACCTATTATTTTTATACATAAAACGAGGACCAACTCCAACTACTCTACTAACATCTGGGCCCGTCATTAAAATGGGTCAATTCTTTTTTATCAAATCACACACTACATTAATATTGCTAGAATAAGTAAGCACAACTCTACTCTTATTATGCTTGTCTAAGGCTCCCTCCTCAGCCTTCTGCGCTGTAATAAACTCAGAAAAAATGGTTTATTACTATCCCCTTCAATCATCCTGGCTTCAGCAATATCACATTCTATATTGCTTATTTTATAACCTCTGTCTAGCAACTCAAAACATAATGTGTCTAGTGCTTTTGCTTGCTGAATCTCATCAGTATATAATCTCATCACTCTGAGGACTTGATTCTTTAATACATTCTTAGAGCTATGTCTGGGATGCATGCTGGTATTATGTAATATACTGTTCTTCTTGCATGGTTTCTTATACTTGCTAGTGAAGGGTCTATATTAGAAGATCGAATGTTTAGGTGATCGAACAACTAAACATCGATCTTCTAACAGCGAACCTAAGAATATCGAACCCCCCATGGAAACACGCACATCGGCCAGTAAAAAAAAATAAACTTTACATGCAGACTAAGTGGGGGGCTTCTTCCCCAACACCTCCCTAACTAAATATACCAACTCTGAGATTGCTCAACACTAGGGAAATGGCAAAATCTGACAAACGGCCAAGTGAAATCTTTCCCTGTGTTAAACTGCCCATTCACCTTTTTTTGTTTTCGATATTAGATCGATGTTTAGGTGTTCGATCACCTAAACATTCGATCTTCTAATATAGACCTGCTAGTGAACAGTTTCCTTATACTGTCTCTGGCCAATGGCACATCCAAAAAATCAATATTCTCTACAGAGCAGCGGGGGGTGAACGTAAGGAAGGTGGTAGTCTCTAGTAAGAAGTCAATGAACCCCATTAACAATTCGACAGACCCTTGCCAAACAAAGAAAATATTGTCCACGAAATGTCTATAAAATTTCACATGCATCTGAAATAGCATGTTATCAAAAACAAATTGCATCTCCCAGTGGGCTAATACAATATTAGCGTACAAATTTGCACATGCTGTCCCATAGCAACTCCCAGCTTTTAGAGAAAGTATTCTGAATCATACACAAAAATATTATTCTCCAAAATCAGCTCAAGGAGTGCACATATTAAGATCACTTTAGAGTTAGAGAAGGTGCTCTCAGAAGTCAAAAACATTCTTAAATATTCAACCCCTATATCGTTAGGGGTTACCATAAAGAGTGAGTTAATATCCAACGTCACAAAGACCATATTGTCCATGTTACTTGAGCTTTTATACCACTGATACAAATCCTACAACATATGTGGATATCGGCTCGGTTATCCATCCTCTGCCTGAAACAATAGGTCTGAACGGTGGATTCCCTGAATCCTTATGTATTTTAAGTAACCATAGATGATAGGCAATTTAGGGTGTTCGACCGTAAAATTAACACAGAGGGGATAATCAATTTGATTGGTCATTGATAGGTCATATAGATAAAAATTAATCCTATTAATAACACCAGCTACTTGAAACCTGTACAATTTTGTATAGACTTGTTCATCACTCAACATATTCAGCATTTTCTCCAAATACATACTGTTATCCATGTCGATAATTCCACCCCCTTTATCTGATGACATTATTGCTAAATGCTGTGCCTTTACTAATTCATTCAAAGATACTATTTCACCAGGTGTTAAATTATAAAAAGTATCATCATTGCATTTAACATTCAGACTCTCTCTCAAATCAGGGTGGCCACGGTGGTGCAGCGGTTAGCGTTGTCGCCTCACAGCAAGAGGTTCCCTGGTTCGATCCACAGCTTGGGTGCCTTCTGTGCAGAGTCTGCATGTTCTCCCTGTGGTTGCGTGGATTTCCTCTGGGTGCTCTGGTTTCCTCCCACATCCCAAAGACATGCTGTAGGTGGATTGGACACTCTAAATTGGTCCTAGGTGTGAGTGCGTGTGTGTGCCTTCTGTGGAAAGTTGGGCGCCGAGCTGGCAACTCGACACCGTAAAACTCCACTGCCAATCATGAGCGGACATGTGATCCACTGTGGCGACCCCTAACCGGGAAAAGCCAGAAGAAGAAGACTCTCTCTCAAATAATTTTCACATACATTTAAAAATGCTTATAACGCTGGTGCAAATTCAGGAACAAATGCACTAGGTTTCTTATAATTCTTAGCACAATCTACACTATCAGGAAAAATCACATTAAGCATTACATTTCTGGTGAATAATTTTAAATCTAATAAAACATCAACCAGATCAGTCTTTGTTGCTAGTATGAAGGAAAGCCCCTTATTTAACATTGCTAACTGTTCTGCACTCAAATTAACAGCAGACAGGTTAAAAACCAAGTCACTTGTTACCAAACCTTGTTGTTTGCTTTTTTCCCATTTGTCCCTGTCTCTGAGTCCTTTCCCAACCTTCCCTGTCAATTCCTCAAGCATCCTTTCCTTTTCTCTTGCTTGATGGGAAGCGCCTTCACTAAAAAAAGTTGTCCTGTGCCTCTGTGGGAATAAATATAGATGTTGTATCTTCATTTTGTTTAATACAGGCAGCAGCATGTATTTTGGGTTTCACTACTGGCGCTTGCTGCTCATGCAACTGTCCGGCTCTATTAAGAGATGAAACTTCATCTGTTGTAGCATTATCCAACAAACGAGAATAAATAGTGTTATCTGTGCTGTTACAACCATTCTGCTGTGCTTCAGGAACAACAGCCATAACAGGCAGATAGCTCACTTTGTTGCACTCCCTGTTTTCATCAGACTTCTTCCTCAAAATGTTTCTCAAATTGAGAGCTCCTTGGCCAGTCATTTGCATTCCTGGGAGTCCTAGTACCACCTTCTTCCTCGCTCATTGGTGAGGTCTCTTTGGGCCAGGAAAGGACATTTCCTTTCTTAAAGTCTAAGGCACCTCATTTTAATTTGTTGAGCTTATCAGCCTGTATCTTCCACTCAAATAAAGCTATGCTGCTGATAAGTTCATTGGTCATTACATTGTACTGTTCCCCCTTGAACTCATCATATAACTGACAGAATAACTTGTTGATCTCCCTTTCGAGCGTTCTCTCTTCCGGATTAAAGAAATCGTTCAGTAGATGCATGTAGGCAAAGTAATGTTGTATATTCAGCATTTGCCAGCATTTTAAGAGTTAGAGATAACTTCCACCATTCGAGGGCATCTTTAAAACTCGAAGCCCTCTAGGTATTATTTTATGATGTAAGACAGCTTCAAAATGAAAGCGCTGCCATTGTAAACATTTATATTTGGGGTGGAATTGTCATCCCGGATAACAGTATGTATTTGGAGAAAATGTTGAATATGTTGAGTGATGAACAAGTCTATACAAAATTGTATGGGTTTCAAGTAACTGATGTTATTAATAGGGTTCATTTGTATCTATATGACCTATTAATGACCAGTCAAATTGATTATCCCCCCTATGTTTATTTTATGGTCGAACACCCTAAATTGCCTATCATCTATGGGTTACCGAAAATACATAAGGATTCAGTGAGTCCACCGTTCAGACCTATTGTATCAGGCAGAGGATGGATAACAGAACTGATATCCATATATGTTGAGAAACAGCTTAAGGTGGTTCTAGATACCATCACCACAGTGCTGAAAGACACTAAGCAATTTTTAAAGGATTTGTATCAGTGGTATAAAAGCTCAAGTAACATGGACAATATGATCTTTGTAACGTTGGATGTTAACTCACTCTTTACGGTAATCCCTAACGATATAGGGGTTGAATATTTAAGAATGTTTTTGACTTCTGCGAGCACCTTCTCTAACTCTAAAGTGATCTTAATATGTGCAGTCCTTGAGGTGATTTTGGAGAATAATGTTTTTGTGTTTGATTCAGAATACTTTCTCCAAAAGCTGGGAGTTGCTATGGGTACAGCGTGTGCAAATTCGTTCACTAACATTGTATTAGCCCACTGGGAGATGCAATTTGTTTTTGATAACATGCTATTTCAGATGGATGGGAAATTTTATAGATGTTTCATGGATGATATATTCTTTGTTTGGCAAGAGTCTGTCGAATTGTTAACGGGGTTCATTGACTTCTTACAAGAGACTACCGCCTTTCTTACATTCACCCCCCCCCCCACTACTCTGTAGAGAACAATGATTTTTTTGGATGTGTCAGTGGCCAGAGACAGTATAGGGAAACTGTTCACTAGCATGTATAAGAAACCATGCAAGAATAACAGTATATTACATAATACCAGCATGCATCCCAGACATAGCCCTATGAATGTATTAAAGAATCAAGTCCTCAGAGTGATGAGATTATATAAGGATGAGATTCAGCTAGCAAAAGGACAAGACACGTTACGTGTTGAGTTGCTAGACAGAGGTTATAAAATAAGCAATATAGAATGTGCTATTACTGAGGCCAAGATGATTGAAGGGGATAGTAATAAACCATTTTTTTCTGAGTTTAATACAGTGTAGAGGTCTGAGGGGGGAGCCTTAGACAAGCCTAATAAGAGTAGAGTTGTGCTTACTTATTCTAGCAATATTAATGTAGTGTGTGATGTGATAAAGAAGAATTGGCCCATTTTAATGATGGACCTGGATGTTAGTAGAGTAGTTGGAGTTATTCCTTGATTTACGTATAAAAATAATAGGTCATTAAAACAACGTCTATGTTGTAAACAACCCTGTGTGGTTAGAATGTATTCTTAGTGTAAAAGTACCTTTGCATGCAGGAATTGTTCTGCATGCAAATATATTTGGTCAGCGATAAGTGTAATACACCCTAGATCCCTACAAAAAATATATTTTCGCACATATGCAGACTGTAGAGAGAGAAATTTGGTTTATTGGGCGCAGTGCACGGTTTGTGCAGAATTTTATATTGGAAAAACAAATCGGACATTAAAAGACAGAATCCTGGAACATGTTAATGATGTACGTAACAACAAACCTACTAGTGCACTAGCCAAGCATGTATCAGAGTCAATGAGTACATGGAATTAAGGTGGATAATAGACCTTAGGGCGAACATACCCCCAGGACTTAATAATGCTGTGCCTTTAAAACCTCTTCTCAAGAGGAGAGGGCTCTTGCATTAATTAAGATCATGTGACCTTTAATCTTGATTTGAATGGATGCTATATGTTTTAAATATTTTTTAGCTGCTGTTGTTTTTTATGGTCTGAAGAAGCGGAACACCATGAAAGCGCTCGCCTGTTTTATTGTTTTTATTATTATTCAGTATTGAAGTTGTCCTTACTGTCTCAGCCCTGTGGATGTCTATTTTTATATTGTTCATTGTGAAGTGTGTTTTTTTTTCCTTGTATCACCCCTTAGCATTTTATGGATCACTTTTTTCTCAGCTATTCATCTTTCTCTAGTCTTATCGTTGTATTTTTCTCTCCATCATCCCCGTTTTTCTCTTTTTCTTCACTCTTCCATTCCATTATCGTGTTGATGTGCCTCATCAACTGTTTATGTCCCTTTCTCCATGCCAGCTCACCGTAGCTCAGAAACTGTCAGTAAAATGCAGTCAAATACAGCTTTGTTGCTGGTAACCTTCTCTGGCACCTCTACATATCAGTTTAATAGAACATTTTAGATTATTTTGTCTTCTCCTTAATCATCTGCACTTCCAGTAATCTTTTTTTGAAAATTAATTGTTACTCACTCCCCAGACTATATGTCCTCTTTCATGTCACCCTTTTCACTAGAACACACACATATGCACACACCTGTATTTGCAACTAATTTCATATACCCTATACATACACACATATATAAATGTGTGTACATATAGATACATGTAAACTGTATAAATCTGAAAGCATTTCTAATAAAAATGTTTCTCATATCACAGGTATACACATGGTGGTCACAAATATACAATTATTAAAGTTGTGGTTCTGAATTTGACTTTTATACTTGCCTCCAAAGAAAATTGCCACAGCATTTTTAAATAATGTGAAGGCAGTTATAACACTATAGGAAACATATATTATTTTACAGCAGTAGTAATCTTTGAAAATGTTTAGCCATGTCATTCAGTTTTAACAACTATATAGAGTGTCATTTTGTCTAGTTCCTCCACTGTTTTCTTCACACTGAATATGCATAGAGAGTTGCAGTACTAAGTTTCATAAATAACATCTTAACATATGTTTAGGTATTTTCTTTCACTTTGAGTGCAATATGTGAACCATAAGCTGAAATGTTTTTTTCTTAACTTAAAAATACTAGTAAAAAAGTACAAGGGTCACAAGGATCCAAAATTATCTGAAAGCTGCCATACTTATTATAAACCATTTTAATTAATGAAACAGCTCCCAATGGACTTTTGGCCTATTTTTAAGACTTGTAGTTTCTGATACCAGAAAATAGTCATACACTTTTAGTTAAATAATCTGTTTGAGAAGACACATGGTAGCAAGGTCAGTGTTGTCCAATGTTAGTAGACCAAGAGTCAGGATAGTTCCTGATGGCCACATTTGTGGTTGTCTTCATATCCCATACCACAGGGCTGCATTTGGAGCTACTGTTAGTCTTAATTTGTGTAGACAGGTTAAGTGTAATAAACCATACTCTACGTTGGATGGATTAGTAGATCATTTGAAATATATCTACACTCCTGCTCATCCAGGCTTTGGTTGCTCTAATCTGCAGTGGTTCTCTAGCTAGCACAGAGTCTTCAAAGTTAAAAAGTGCAACCCTCTCTCATTTCCACAAGAAATAACAACAAGGGACCCACAAGGTTTGATTTTTGTACCCATACTCTTCAGCATCTTTACTGACATCTTGCCCTCTGACATTCTGACCTTAAAGAGACCAGTCTCATCCTTTATTCATCTACAACTCAACCTCCAGGCACAAATTAATACTACAAAGGCTGCAACACACTGTCCATATTTTACATCCATGGTTATGTGATGAACAATTAACTGTGAATGCAAAGGATACAATAATAATGTTGTTAGGAGTCCATTAAAAAACTAAATGATCTACCTCAATTCACATGCCCATCTCCGATATCAACCAAATTATTAAAATGGTGCTATCATTCAAATACGTTGGGGTGCCTTTTGACCCAACTTTAAATATATCCCTCCACATTAACAACCTTAAAGGTAAAATTAATGATACACTTTTTTAACTGTAGGAAAATATTCCATAACACTTTTTACCTGTAGGAAAATATTCCATAACCTATCCCTGAAGGAAGAAGACCTACTCCAACCAAAACATGAATGGGCAGCACAGTGATGCAGCAGTTAGCATTGCCACCTCATAGCAAGAGGTTCTCCGGTTCAATTCCTGACTGGGGTGCCTTCTATGAGGAGTCTGCATGTCCTTCCTGCATATGCATGGGTTTCCTCTGGGTGGTCCAGTTTCTTCCCACATTCCAAAGGCATGCACCTGGAGCATTTCTCCTTGGACCTCCACTGAAAAATGTGCTCTGTCTCAGTCAGACTTTCCTGGTGAACAAATGTTAAATAAATAAATATGTTTTTTGAACAAGTTAGATTCACTATTCCACCTCTAGTTGCCAAATAAACAGAAAAGTCATAATACAACACACTTTGACAACTATAAGAAAATCTTTATTGCCACACAATTTCTGAAAGGAGCTTGGAGCCATGGGCCAAGTTCTATTTTTAAAAAAATATGTGGTAATGAAGAAAGATTTTTTTTTATATAGTTGCCAAGCTGTGATGTATTATAAAACTTGAATATGCACTACCATTATTAGCTTATGTCTCCAAGAAGAAGCTATAAGAGCTCCAGACATCATCTAATAAAATCTGTTGCTTCATTTTTTGTCTCCTGATACAGTACACGAATGTTCCACACTTCCAAGTGCCAGCTGGCTCCTAGCTGGTGAATGACATGCTCTCCTATTCCTAAACCTAATCCATAAAAACTTATACAGTGATTCCTCTCTAATATTCAGTCACAGGCCATCTATGTGAAATACCCCATATCATCGTTGTTCATAATCCAATAGTGATGTGCTACTCATGAGAATTCCAGTCTCCCTATCCACCACAGAGCATGTCTTCCCAACTTTAAATCCCAAGCTACAGGATTCCATTCCACCAAGAATTTGGAATGCACCTCGATGCAACACTTTCTGACATAAGCTACCAAGTGACCTAAGCAAGAGAGTCTCTTCCTTCTGTCAGTCTTCTAACTATGGATAACATTAGTTTTAGTTTGGATTAAACTGTACCCCTGTTAACAAAGTTAAATAGATAGATATATACAGCCATCCATCCTCAACCACTTTTCCCATTTTTGCACATGGGGTCAGGGTGCCACTTCAGCAGTGACAACCATCTCAAGCCAAGGTTTACACCAACAGGTGGCTAGCCCTGGCACAGTAATTCATTTGTTCCACTCACTCTCACCTACAGCCAATTTAGAGTGTCCAATATGCTTACTGCATGTTTCTGGAGTATGGTAGGAAACCGGAGCAAACACACATGACTGCAGGGAGGACATGCAGACTCTGCACAGAGGGCACCCCAGCTGAGAATCGAACCAGAGAACCTCTTACTGTGAGGTGACATTGCTAACTACAGCGCCACAACAGATACATATCGCATAGAAATCACATTGTGAACAGAGTTATCTGTCTCACTATTCTCATTAATAAACAACAGGAAAACTGCAGCATGTTTTCCAAACATGAGTTTAACAACTTAAATATCCCATTCAGTAGCTTCATCAGAAATTCAATAAGGCTTTAAAAAACTGTATACAAATGATTTTTAGACAAAACAACAATAGACCAGCAGTATAGTGACCCAACTGTAACACAGAAAGGAAAGTCACCTGGCACATATATTTGGGGTCAGTTAGTTGAAATTATATAAAATACAACTAAAAATCGGAGGAAGTTGTGAAATTTTCAGAATAAAAATATATACGCACTCTTAAAAATAATATGAAAGAGAGTTATCTTTTATATTGTCAGTAAATTAAAGTTTGTTGAAATACCATGCAAATCCCTATGCAAGGTTATATATGGCAAACAAACTGAAATAGCTCTAAGTTGTTCTAGAAACGTTACTTCTGTACAGAGTTGCAGACAGCATTAAAAATGTAAGTCATTTTAACATAACAGTGTCTTCATGCTAGCTGTGATTCTCCATTGCAAGCTCCTATCGTGTGCACCTGCGTGTGTGTGTGTGTGTGTGTGTGTGTGTGTGTGCGTGCGTGCGTGCGTGCGTGTGTGTGTGTGTGTGTGTGTGTGTGTGTGTGTGTGCATGTATGTGTTGGTTGTCCAAGGCCAGTGGAGACTCCAGGCTCCTTATAATGCAAGCACAGTAGCTAGCTGGTGGGGCATGTAGGACATGTGAGGATAAATATGTCAAAACACCATACTAATAAAGTATGTAATACATGATACATGGAGTAAATGGTAACAACTCAGCCATAATCCACTTTTAAAAATGAAAAGACCATTTCCCTAAAATAAAATCAGTGAATGCCATAAATTTACTAATCCTGTCAATCCTCACAACACAGGAAAAACATGCTCAAGGATTATGGTTTGGATGTTGGTATGCTACAGTCAAAGTGAAACAAAAAGTCAAAGTCAACCTTATTGTCATTCAGAAATCACACAAATGCAAAAACTGAACAAAATTCCATGTCTCCAGACTCAATGTTCAGACAACATATAAATTATTTTCACAGACATTTACACATAACACCTGGCTATTACATCACAGACATGTAGGTAGACAGACTAATACTGCACATAATTAGAAACACATTTTAACACTTTTCACAGTGAATACTTACTTGCATGAGACTTTATATTGCACAGGTACTTGGTTAAGACACTGCATTGATCCTTGCACAGAAAGAGACATTTAAGTATTGCACTGTGATCATTACAGTATTGCACTATGGACCATAGAGTATTGCACTGTGGTTAATTTACTAGTTAATTTAATTAAAATATTTAATAAAATATAAAAATAGTTAATTTAAGTCAAGGGTGTAGCTACCAATAAAAAAAGAGTTGGGAAAATATCATGTGCAAAGGCATTTGTGCCTCAGTAGAAAGAGAAGACATATCATTTTGTGCTGCATAGTAAGGAAAATATATATATATTTTTAAAACAAAGCATATTTTACCAACATTCAGCATAAAATACACAAATTCACACTGCAGACACAGCTGAATAGCAAATTATTTTGTATGCCTTTCAACAGTTCTTTGAAGTAGAGGCAAAAATAGTTGGTTAACATCTCCTGGATTACAATGCTAGTTTGTTTTATCTGAACGATGGCACATCCAGGAGTGTAGCACCCCTTTATGCTTCACTACAGTGCAGGATTAGAAAAAAATGAATCCAAGTACCAGAAATGGGAATAGAACCTACAGCCTTCTACACTAAAGGTAAGTGTACTACCTGTTGAGCTACCAAGAGTGCAAACAAACACATTGCTTTTCCAGCCCCCTCAAAAGAAAACTACAATGATAAAGACAAAAAGTGTGCCAAACAAATTCAGCAGCACAAACTATCTAGTACTCTGTTTGTAGTTTTCTAAAACAACACAAATAGAAATAATCTAGATCTGCATGTTTTGGGTTAGCACCCTACCTCTCAACTTATTTGGTCAAGAATTCCACAGAAAGCCAAAACTGATGAGGAGGGGGATAAAATAAGGAACAATTTACTATAATTCACAATAAAATGACAAGATCTACATTAATATGCATTTGTGAACAATACATATATAAAACTGTAATGACTGGCATTCTTAAATGGCTGTGGTGAGCATGACTGATTTACCAGAATATCAAATATGTTATGAGGGAAAGGACAATCATATAAAGCAAAATCAGAGACATTCTGCAAAAATAGGGACAGCTGGACACACACACACACACACACACACACACACACACACACACACACACACACACACACACACACACACACACACACACACACACCACACACACACATGTAAATTATTCTCATATTATCCCAGCAATTCTGGTTACAAATTGTCAGTCACAAACAACTTTAGCTTTTCTCATCATCTCAGGTATCATTACTTCATTCAGTCTACTACATTGCTTTGATCTTTGACCCCCCCCCCCCACACACACACAATTACAACCAATTGTTTGACTGTACAACTCAGATATTAGTTTGAGTATATTGATTATTACTGGCCCATAACTGTATCTCTGCTCGCTACTGTCAGAACCATACAATGCAACACCTCTCTGCCCTCTCAGCTTCTTAGTTCACGAATCAGAAACTAGGAACAAAAGCAGGAACAGATTTTAAATATTTTTCTTATATTCCTAGGAAGTTGATAGAACAACAAGCTTTGCATTATCAAGCATTTTCTGGAGGCACATTTAGAGAATATAATCCACAACAAGTTGCCAGAAACCACAACACTTTTAAGGAACAGGCCAATATATCACTCAACTTCTTTGCTTAAGAATTCTGGACTAAGAGAAATAACGGGGGACAAAACGGGGCAAATTTTAAATATCAACCAAGAAACAAAAAAAGAAAGAAACTGTAGCAAAAATGAGAGTCCTGGTGGTAAAAATCCACGTTTATTAGGTAAACCAGCCAAGTACTGAACGGCATTAGGTGTACATGTGCATATACAAAAAACGGGAGCACTTTATAATCTCGAAATACTGAAATGTCGAATTTCAGTATCTCGAGACTATAAAGCCGAATGTTTACAATAGCAAAAGTTCATAATTGTGAATTTGAATAGCTCAAATTCTCGGTTATGGCCTTACGCTATGTAATGTCTGGGATTGCGTGTTGATAGTGTGCGGTGCCATGTGTGGATCTAGGTGTTATGTCAGGTAAGTGAGTGTTTTGTAAGTGTTTTGAGTGTATGTGAGTGTGCTGATATGTTTGATGGGTGTGTGAGAGACTGGAGAATGTGCGTGTGTGAGTTTGCTTTTGTTTCCTGTTTGTGCAATCTCGGAGTTAGTATATATAAGTAGGGGGGTGTGGGGGTGCATCCCCCCACATGGTGGGTGCAGGGGGGCTTGCCCCCCTGCTTATGTGTGTATGAGTTGTGTATGTGTCTAGTTTTGTTTATGTTGTGATGTGGGTGTTGTGGTCTATGCATGGTGTAGTGTGTGCGGTTTGTTCAGTGTTTCGAATATCGCGGTTTTCGGTTCAGGATTTTGTTGTTTCGATGTTTTGTGGATTCGGTTTCATGGTCTCGAGATACTGAAATTCGATATTTCAGTATTTCGAGATTATGAAGTGAATCCACAAAAAACATATTTTTGTTTCCTCCACCTAGAATTTTATCACTACACTAATTGTAAAAAGATTAAAAGGTTTCCTATCATTCTTTAAATAGAATTCTTTTAGATTCTCAGTCGGAGAAAAATTTATTAAAAGAAAAAATAGAGAAAGTTTTTTATGTGACATAAGAGTTTTAAACAACACATTTTTATAAAGAAGTAAAGTGTTTATTAGAGTATGCTTGCAATTTAAGATATTGATTGAATAACTGACATTTTTTACTGGTGGGTTAAAGGTTAATTTGCATATTATATGGTATTTAACGGTTTGGCAAAGACTGTTTGAATTGTATTCTGATGAAGTCCCTATTGAGGCTTGGGACGAAAGTGCTCACTACTTGGGTGGTTTACCTATTAAAAGTGGATTTTTACCATCAGGACTCTCATTTTTACTACAGTTCTTTCTTTTTTCGTTTCTTGGTTGGTGTTAAGGATTTGTAGCACCTTGTTTTACAAATTTTAAATATATTTGTCAACCAGATCTACTCAATGGGCAAAGTGCCCCTTATCAAGAGTGACTTGGGAGCACTGTCTGGTTAAAGTCATTTGCTCAAATTCACAAAGTAGGCAAATGGAGGTGAAAAGATTCAAACCCTGTACTTTTGACTACAGGAAGCAGATCATAAAAATAAGGGCCAAACAACTTCAAATTACTTAAAATATTAAACGAACAATAAGCGTTACATGGACATACATTCTGTGAATAAATAAAAACTATGAAACTATAAATACTTCAGGCAGTAATCCTCAGTGATTATTTTATTTTTTCCTTTGTTGACCAGGTTAGTCCCACTAGGCCAATGGCCCCTTTTCAGGGAGACCTGAGGTGGTACTTATACTACAAGTGGGGATTTGGACAAATCATTGTGGATCTTCCCTATTCTTTTTTATTAGGTGCCATGGGATCATTTATATCCACCTGAGTTACCACTAACATAAGCAGATGGGACTTCTGTTTAACATCCCATCTAAAGGGTGACACACTCAGAGGTGCAGCACTCCTCTTATGCTGTACTGTCACCAACATTTGCCTGGTGGGAGAATAGAACCCACAACCTTCTACATTAAAGGCAAGGGTACTACCTGATGCACCATGGACACTAACTAAGCTAATAATGGCAGGGCATAATTATGAAGCAAAATCAGTGATGCTCTACAACAATGAAAAGAGACAGGCAGATTCTAACCCACTTAAAAAGTTAACAGAAAAGGTTTTGCAGCAACGTGCATTTTCTGAACAAGTAAACAACAAAAACTATGAATCGCAAGTAACTGTCATTGCTGACTGGCAGTAAACCTTAATGTTTTTTAATCTTCAGTGATTTATCAAAAATAAATACACAAGTGAAGGTCTAGCAGTTACTGCAGAGGATTAACATTTTAAATTCTTAAGCTGTTTTCTGTAGTCAAGAGTACAGGGTTTGATTCATTCTGTTCATAGATTCATAGGTTGATAGGTAGGTACTAGGCTATCGGCCCTGGGGCCTATACAAGCCCAGCCAAAAAGGTACCCTGGCTTTTGCCACCCAAGAAAATAATTTTCCTGTGCCACTGTCGAGCAGAGCCACAGAGGTGATCCCCGGGGTGAATTTCCTATTTCCCATTCAATCATCAAGATTTTTCTTGACGAGTGCTAATGAGGAGCTTTGTTTGATATATATATATATATATATATATATATATAGGTAGTTTATTCCAGAGTATGGGAAGTCTCTGGGACAGGAATCTATCTCTCCGGCATGTTCTGTTTATTGTGGTGACAAGGTTTAGGTCTCTAAAGCATGTAGCTTAGAGGGATTAGGATTTCTTTAAGTGGAGCATGTCCAACAGCTCTGGGTTTGACATAGCTTTGTATGTTAGGCAGAGATCGCCTCTGATTAGGTGATATGCGACAGAGTAAAGCTGGAGTTTTTTGAGACAGTCAGCGTAAGGCATCTGTTTGAGGCCGGTAATCCTCTTTGTGAGGTATTTCTGTTTCCTTTTTCCTACTGTGACTTTGATCAAGTTGCTTAATCAGACGGCTCTTCTGGGTTGCCCTTTTATCTGGCTTTAAAATATTAAAAATAAAATGATGAGGCATTCAAATGAGGCTAAATACCCATGCATTCCCTGAGCAATAAAAGGAGAGCCAGATCATGGTCAAATGAGACCCTAGACAGAGAAATGGACCAGACCCCCCCAGCCATACCAATATCCCATTTCTGGATGTCTCTCCCAAGTTACCAAAAAACACTGCTGAAACCTGTCACCATGCAAACTATTTCCTACTTTACTATTACAATGACCACATTGATTTGGATTTAATTTAAAACATTTATTAAAACATTTACAGCAGAAACACTGATATTTAATGAATGAAACAGAACACCCTCACATTGAAAACAGGCAGCATGAGCAACAGTAAACCTTGCTTCCTTTCAAACTCACATTTATTGGAACTGCTTTTGGCAATCCATTAAACTACAACATATGTACAGGAATTCATATTCAAACAGCATATAGAGAAACACTAATTAGAGGGTCTATGAAGGGTGCAGGAATTCAACAGACAAATGTGGAATGAATTTGCTAACAGTTTGGGACAGTCTACTAGAAAGAAGTGTCTTTTCAAGGGCAGTCCTGTCTATTGAAATAGCCATATATTTACAGTAGACAAACAAAGGCTGATGAAATAAAAAGCTGCATTGCAGGAGCCAGCTCATTAACACCTCATAGCCTTAACTTATTTGCACAAGTATAAAACTGCTATAACCCAACACTGGGCATGTCACACCCCTGTACCTCCAAAAACATCTTAAATTAAAATGCAATTATAGTTAATTTTTTAACATTAAACTTATAGAAGCTGTGTAATTTATTCACTGTCAAATAAGCACAGCATCAACAGTCAACAAAACAAAGAAACCAAGAATCATACCCAAAGAACACAGTTGTGATGATCATACCCAAAGAACATGGTAATGTGATGATCATACCCAAAGAACATGGTCATGTGATGATCATACCCAAAAAACATGCTTCATACAATGAAGGGCATGTTTACTGCAACCGATTCCTTCCTTTTACACCAGAACTACTTTGGGATGCAGGATACACATATAAACATAAACACACACACTCACAAACGGATGTAACTATCGATTGCAACCCTTGCATGGCTCTGTACATTCAGATGTCTGCTTGAATAAAATAAATGAACAAACATATAAATAATGACCAAGAAGTCTGTCAAAACCATACAGGACATCCATTGC
>NC_056746.1:10470519-10523019 GCF_019279795.1 Protopterus annectens
TTAGTTCATTTCTATTGGCTGCTTGCTTGAGAATTTCTCAGTCAAAACACCGACATTACAGCTGATGAAGGAAACTGCTCAAATGTTAGATGTGCATGCCCTTAATCAGCTACACATGCACTGTTTAAGAAAAACAAAATGAAAATACACTTGTGGAAAGCAAGCTCATCTGGGGTGAGATGACTGCTGTTACACTCTTGGACTATGTGTCCCAAGTTGGTGTGAGACTAGCACTCAGCAGCAATTTATTTTCTCTTAGGATGATGCCACAATATGATCAGAAGATAATTGGCTTTAACATTTGACTTTGTTTTTGGTGTCAGTCAAAGGGGTACAATATTTGTCAGCCTGGCAGGATATGATGGACAAACCACACTTCTTCATGAAGGATGATCTGCACCTGTAAACTTTTCACTTTGGAATACTGGCTAAAAACTTTGTCCAACCCACATTTATTTTTAGGCAATACCAGCCTGATAAACCTTCACCATATCAAATCCAAACCAGGATAATGTAAAGGTATAACTGTTCAGTGTCAGAAAACTAAATAAACATTCCACCCCCTGCAAGCTCTCTTCCCTCTGGAGAACATAGACATCTGTGTAGTTACAGAAACATGGTTTAAACCATGGGGAGAACCCTAGCAAAGCAAGACTACAATTCCAAACATATTTAGATCAGCTACTCCACAGGAAGGGGCAAAAAGGTGGGGAGTAACTCAAAGAACAAGACCCCCCCAGCTGAATCCCAACATCAACAGGTTGTATAACAAAAGGAAGAAAACCATAGCCAAAACTGAGAAGTGCAATGCCCAGCAAGGCAACAAACCCCTTCTCAAACCAAATAAACAACTCGGGAAAGCCACATTTGAGCAAAAGATAGCCTTGCAGGCAAAGGGCAACCAGAAGCCTTCTTCAGCTACATTCACAAACTCAAAGTAATATACAACAGTGTGCTGGAGTAATTGTAAATGGAACCAGCTATACGGAGCACAAGGATATCACAAACCTACTGGCTGATAAATTTAGCACCAATTACACCCGTCTTCCTCCCCAGAACATTTCTTAAGAGATACCCTTGACCATAGCTCCTCCAGCTATCACTAGTGAATAAGTCCTTAGTACACTCTCCAAGGCAAAAAATTATGCATCTATGGGCCCTGAAAATATCCCAGAATTCCTCGTGAACAGCATGATACATGACCTATCAAGCCTTGTAAATCACTGTTTGACCTTATCCTCCTAACTTGCTTCATGCCTATTGAATGTTGGATTGCAACATTTATCCCTCGACACAATGGCAAGCCATCTACTGAACCAGGTTACTACAGACCACAGATTTCTTATGTAAAGCCAAGGGAAGTATTATTATGAATATTATAAATAAAGACATAGGAAACCTTCAGAGACTGGATCTAACACAGTTTGGCTTCAGCAAAGGCAGACAGTGCTTACTCAACTAGATGGGCATTTTCAAGAAAGTCACCAAAGATGTGGAAAAGAGTATAATGGTACACAAAGCATTCAACACTATTCCACATTCAGGAATTGTAGACAAACTCATGAAACTAAGTGTAAACCCCATTGCCAAGCACTAGATTGTCAAATGGCTCACAGACAGCTCACAAGAAGCCAAAATTAGTTACTCTGCCTGCACCAAAGGATCAGTCACTGGCAGACTCCTTCAGGGCTCAGGGCTGGGGCCTCTCCTTTTTGGCATCTACTTTTCAGAAGTCAAAGCTAACATCATAGGCATCTGGTTGATCAAATCTAAGGACAACTGCAAGCTTGGTGGAATCATAGAATCCCCCATGGACACCAGTATCCTTCAAGAAGGCTTGTCACAAACTAATAATTGATGCCAGGACCATAGTCTAAAATTGAATGCCAAAAAATGTATAAGAGCATCTTTTAGAAAAATGGACACCACAGGGAATTATCACACATACAATACACTCCTAAGAACAGACATGGTGGTTAAAGACTTTGGAACATATGTGGACAATGACTTGGCCTTTCACCATCATATGACTACTATTGGAAGGAAATAATTCTATATTGTGCAACTTTTATGTAAGGTTATGGTATCCAGTTCTGAACATGTCATCATCCCACTGTACTCAGCCATCATTAGGCTGGCCATTGAGTATAATGGTCACTTTGGTATGTACCTGATCAGGTACATGCATCAATTTGGCTGCCTCCGGTGGTTCCTCCCAAAAAGAATACAATGGTTAAATGACATGGAGTACACAGACTGCCTGAAAGCCTTATCTTCATTCTCAGTCTCCTACAGACTACTGAGATGTGATATATGCCTGCTTTATAAGGCACCATCTGATCCAGTACTGATGGACTTACTGCACACCTGCAAGTCTATCACCATTCAAAATACCTGACTGAAGGACTTAAACCTCATTTTCAACATAAATAAAGCATGTTGGAGGGACAGGTGTGTGTGTGTGTGTGTGTGTGTGTGTGTGTGTGTGTGTGTGTGTGTGTGTGTGTGTGTGTGTGTGTGTGTGTGTGTGTGAGTGTGTGTGTGTGTGTGTGGAACAGGCTTCCCATCCATGTGAAGCAAATATTGTCCCTGACCCAATTCAAATGCAACCTGGACCAGCTGCTGAGAAATCAGAAATGTACCCCTGGACTGGCACCTATGCCTCTATTGTACAGAGGCAGCTTGTATGAGCTTGGCCACCTAAACCTACTATATACTGCTGGGTAATTTATCCTGTCATTTACACATGGGAAAACATAGCTAGGCTTAAAAAGGCCTCTTAGGGCCATTAGCCTGGTAATCGCCTACGAGTCCATGACTGTACAGAGAAATGCTCACCATTAATCTGCACCATTTTTAAGTAGCAATAAGATGTAAATCTTCATGCCATATTGTACTAAGCCAGAACCTTCAGTATAGTAGGTCTGAAAAACCAACCACCTCCCAATCATCTGGGACTAACATGATACACCATGGCAGAGTAAATGCGAGTCTCATTTACTCCATGAATGAAACTTTCCCAAATTTTACACCACATTTGTGACTAACCAGACACATACTTTATGAAGAACTCTTAATGCACCAACTCAGTGTTAGCAATAATAAACTACTGCAACAAACTTTTTATATAAGCAGTAATGTCTATACTGTATTCTATGTAGCTAATATAAAGTAAGTGCAGGAAAATTCTGTAGCATGGGCCATAATGAGATCCTCAACAATTCTGTCTTGATGAACAAATACAATACCTTTATCCATTAATCTAAAGTGTTCCTTTTCCAGTAAATCAAACGGAAAGTGCATCTGAAGTCTGATAGTAAACTAAATTGTATAGAGTTTTACTGCCTTGTTGTATTCAATTTTGAATAGGTTTTCAGCTTGTTTAACAGCTAGGGAAGCTGGTAGCAGAGCTACTACAGTGAAGAGGATCAGAGAAAGACATTTAAATGGTAGAAGAGCCCTGTGATCTTTTTCTACTTTAAGCTATGTAAATGTCATCGCACAACAGTGATATTTGTGCTTTAATTCATATCAGCTATTTAACTCCATCAATGCAGTCTTATCCACCAATGTCCTATAAAACCAGACACCTGAACTAAAATACATTCAAACATTTATATCCAAAACCATTATGCTTACTCAATGGCATATAAAGAAGGCATAAAAGCAAAAGGTGCTGTATTTTACTAGGTTTTGAAAGCTTTAAGTTTTGCATGCGGAAGTGAGATTTTATGCTCATGTAAAACTTATGGCATTGTGCATTCCACATACTATTAGTTCAGCCATTTTGTATTTCAGCTGCCAACAGCCTTTCTGACTATTTTTATCTATAACCTATTTGATGTGTGTTGCTGTACATTAGCAAAGGCAAGAGTACACAACCTTGAAACAGGCCTTGAAACAGACACAGTTCTGGCAAATGACAGTAGTTCATTAGGAATGTCAGCACACCACAACACAGAAGATAATTCAAGTTTATCTCCATGTTTGAAACTCTAGAATTAGATATCCATGATGAAGACAAATCAGAAATGTACCTAGTACTGCTACCAGACAGGAGATTTACAGCTCTAAAATGTTTAAATCAAGTGTAGAAATGCATTAGAATGGATCTTCCTCTAATCTACCTCAGTGGATTACTTTAATGATCTCCAACATGCAGTTTGTTAAGGTGAGAAAAAGATATGCATCTTATCTTATCTATAGCTGAGGTTTAGTGATTGTGGACTCCTTCGCTGTGCAGCAATTAACAGAGATCTATTCAAAATATTCACATCCAAAATCTCAAACAACTTGGGTTACAATGAGATGATGTTTAAGCCTGGTGCAGTAAAAGGATTCTTCAGGACCTGATTATGCTAGCAAAGTGGTTTCAATGTCCCTAGAAAATGCAAAATCATGTAGAAAAGAATATGAAGTGTCCCTGCATAGGGACTGTGCTGGGAAGAAGTGATGAAGAAAAACATTTAGAAGATCGACTCATACACAGAGCAAACACCACTCTACATGCTGTAGGACATTGGCAATAGCAAGCAACATGGCTGGTTGTGAAGGAGATAGAATAGATTCTCAGGAACTAGAGATTATATTTCTTCTGTACAGCTGTGCGCCACTTAACAACCATGATAGGTTCTATCCCATACAATGTTAGGCAATGAGGACATTAAGTGAACACCATATTCTGTACATTGTGCTTTGCTTAACATCCTTCTGTACAACGTCTGACTGCATTTACATCCACTTAATACAGTATAGACATAAATGCAGTCAGACGTTGTGCGGAAAGACATTAAGTGGCACACACCTTTATATGATAGTGACAAGAGTGTGCTTCAAAGTATCTGGGACATTCCAGAGGCCCATACCTCTCAATTGTCCCTAACTTTCCAGGGTGTCCCTAATTTTGTAAAAAAACATTGCTGTGTACCTCCTTAAACAGTACAACTTTTGTGCAGCTCTAAGTTAATAGCACCAATGTTTAAAAGGTGTCCCTAATGTGGGGCCTTTTCCCTGCTTATTTTCCGTTACTCCTAATTCTGCAGCCAAAAGATTAAGACCTGAAAATGGACCTTAAGATGATTTTGAGGACTCTCAGATTGTCCATGTTTTGGAAGATGTGAGTATGGACAGCTGAGATAGGGGGAAAGACAAGCTATGTTTTGTGTCTACATAGTTGTGAAATGAGTATATGCGTAGGTGGACCTAAACAATGATGATGGGGTAGGGAAATGCATAAATGGCAAACAATGGCACTACAGAAAACATAGCTCGCAGTTTGATGAAATTTGTTTTTAAGTCAAAGATGAGACACTTCTTTACAGAACTGGTAAAGGAAACATCAATTTTTTTTCCACTCTGGACTTAAAATGTGATTGGTGAAGGATCCATGAAATTCCCTTCCACCCTTGGTCAGTAAAATGTGATGCTAAGAATGAAGTAACTTGTTTTGAGGCAAGTTGTACATTCAGAAGAATTTGTCAGACAGTGACCTGCTAATATCAGTGTGTGCTCTGCGTGTTTTATATGTACATGTGTATGTGTGTGTGTATGCATGTTTGTGCATGCATGTGTGCTTGAGTTTTGTGTGTCCAGGTGTGAATGTGCATGTGTGTCTGTGTCTGTGCCTCCGCTGGATGTAAACAAGTGTATTTGTGCTGCTGTTTAATGTTTATACAATAACTGTCTGTGTGAATATTTTGAGCAGATTCCTAAAGAAAGTAACGTTTCAGTAGCAGATATACCTATCCCAATAAGTGCGATTTTTTTATTTACAACTTTTTTATTCTTTTACCTATAACAGCGTAAATGCTGTAGCGATCCATCCATTGCCTTCTGATGCATTGCTGGCAGACTTTCCGTTATTTTGCTTTCGTTTAAGGTACTTTCAGAAATGTGAAATTAATTTCCCTGTCTAGTTTAAACAATAAAAACTTTATGGCCATATCCGTTTCTTAACCAGTTAAAAAATCAACTTTACCTGTGAATACTAAGCTAATACTTTCTAGTTCTTCTTGAGAGACCTTGAAACTAAAGGACTCATTGTAGAACGGATCAATTGTGCCTCGCATGCAGGAAGTCTTCTTCGTTTTCATTAGTTTTAATCCATGAACCATCTGAATCTTTACAAAAGGATCTGCAAGAACAAACGTCTTGTTAAATGTTTACAAATCTATGTATGAACCATCTGAATCTTTACAAAAGGATCTGCAAGAACAAACGTCTTGTTAAATGTTTACAAATCTATGTATGAACCATCTGAATATTTACAAAAGGATCTGCAAGAACAAACGTCTTGTTAAATGTTTACAAATCTATGTATGAACCATCTGAATCTTTACAAAAGGATCTGCAAGAACAAACGTCTTGTTAAATGTTTACAAATCTATGTATGAACCATCTGAATCTTTACAAAAGGATCTGCAAGAACAAACGTCTTGTTAAATGTTTACAAATCTATGTATGAACCATCTGAATCTTTACAAAAGGATCTGCAAGAACAAACGTCTTGTTAAATGTTTAAAATCTATGTTGTCTATTTCAATTTTAAGCCACTTTGCAGAGACATATAATAACTAAAACGGACAATGAACTATGAAGACTTTTTAAACTCATCCCCTCCAGCGGAACACTGGAATTTTTTTTTTTACTCTAACTTGCAATGGCTGCATCCTGAGCCTTTTGACAAAATCAGGTTATATCTAAACAGTTCAGGCAAATTTATATATTTCTGAAACCATAATGATTATTAAAGAAGTATAAATGGCAAACCGTTTAACACATACTAATCCCATGATAGCATTCATTATAGTCTAGATCTTACACTTACAAGTCATAATAAATACAGTAAATATTAATTTTGTAATGTCTTGGAAGCAGCCATTCAAGTTACACATGAGAGCTTTTATAAGAGGTTAATCAGTTGTGTTGGTATTGCTTGGATGTTAAGATATCTACATAAATACAACAATTATGACAATATAAATGAATGATGTTTAACATCTCCTTAGCTGTGCTCAAAACAGGGCAAAAATCAAGACCTTTCATGTAGCATGGTTTTACAATTATTGATGTTAACACGAACAGACAATATTAGCTGCAGAAGAAAAATGTAGAATTCTAGCTGTAAAAATACCTGATCCTTGGCTCATGTCAGTCTGTAAAAGCTGTTTGGCTCTAATAATATCCACATTTAGCCTTCCAGCACTCGGCAAGTAATTAAGCGACAGTAACAATTCTCCCAGCTCAACTTCACTCTGTAAAGAAACAGTATTAACATAATTGACTACAAGCTTACAGTGTTTACATTCTATAATCGCTTAGACAGCATAGAGGGCTCAACAGAGACACATTTTATGGTATTGACATCTCACCATCAGCAGAACATCATGAAGGATAGTTAGAGTAAACATTTACTTGTGTTTGTACTCATAAAGAAGTGTTTTTGTTTGGTAATTAAGCACAATAAGTTGATAGTAACTCATTAAACGTAATTGGAGATTGGCTGAAAGTGAAATACATGGATATGAACAGTCCTAATCATTTTTGCTTCCAAACATGAGAAGTTCAGGCATTTTTAGTAATATATCAAATAAGCTGACATTTTTATAATAGCCATTTTCAGTTGAACATTGTAGAAACATTTTTAGAATACAAGTGAATGATAATATAACAGAAGAAAAATGACAGCTTGCCTAAGTTTAAGATTAGTATTTACAGTGTCTCCTGTAGATTGATCTAATTTTTCTAGTCTGGCAAACTGTACTAAAAAATTACATTTTAGAAACTTCCAAGTAGAAAAACCACATGTGATCCTTTGCTTCCTGCTAACAGAGATCATCTGCGGCAATCAATATTAATAGAAATTGAACATATACATTTAAGCATACTTTTTCTTTTCTGCATGCCCTGAAGGAATGTAGGACTCGAGGCCACTGCTAGGGTAATTTTTTAATAAAAACCTAAATATAAGGTGACTGTGCCCTGGAGTACATCCTGAATGTATGATAAAGAGAAAGTTTTAATAGGAAGAAATTGTACAGACGATTTGGCAGGCCATTGTTGGATTGCAGAACGTAGCAAAAATGTATATACTGAATACATTTCACTGATTGTAGGAAATTAATTTGATTTAAGAAACATGCCTTATTATAGATTACTGCATGAAAAGAAGGGTATGATGGTAAATATTTTTAATACAGGTAGTTAAAATTATGGCTTATTGTAGCAATTTATAGGACATTTATGCATGGCAGTATGTATAATGATAATTTTTTCAATTAACACATTTTCTCCTACGTTACTGACAAGGTTCAGAGGAGTTTAATATTCAACATAGTTTATTATTACTAATGTTTGATTTGTTGGTTGTTGGAATATGTAAGGAAAGATATCAGAAAATTATTTTTGTGAAGAAGGGAATGGAATTATTTTTTTTTCCTGGCTTCAGAATAGGAGCAATAGTTTTTCACCCTTGTCTGTCACATTGAAACACTGTGATGATAACAGTGTGGTACTTCATGGCCTTAGGCAGACGTCCAGAGTGTTTGTCAATTTAGAGTATATTTCTAATCAGTCATGGTCAATTTCAGCAAAGACTGTCTAAACATGGAGTAGTTTATTTTATACATTTTAATTTATCCATTTGTAATTGAGGCAAGCCCATTAGGAGAAGTGCCTCTTTTCAGGTGTAACTGTATACATAAGATATAGTCACACAGTTTCCTAATAGATATAGAAGAAATGAAACTCCGAACACCAGCAGAGATTAAAGATTCTAGAAGGCAAGACTCTGGTGCAACCTGATGATTAAAATTCAGGATGAAACTGCATGTTTGCATTTTAGTAGCACAATGTATGACAGTTTTACAGGTAATTGCCCTAATTACATTTTCTGAAAATGTTATTAGAATGTTTTCTACCATTTTTGGACCAGTTGGCACAATGGTTAAGATCTTCAATTCCCATGCATACAATATAAGATTCAATCCTGACTTCCAGTCATAGGTTCATAGGTTAGTACTAGGCTACCTGCCCTTTCAGGCCATATTTTAAGCCTAGCCAGTTACCCAATGTGAGAATCAAACCCTGTACCTTGTGTCTGTAAGGTAAACACCTTAACCATTAGGCCAATCTCCCACCCACTCAATGCCTGTTTGGAGTTTGTATGTTCTCTCTGTGTCTTTCAGGGGTTCCTTCAACCTCTGAAAAACACGCTGAGTGTTTCCATCTCAAACTCACCAAAAAGAATGGAGTTGTGTGCAGCACAAAACTCTACATGGTACCCTATAGGGGGAAGAGTTGTATAAACCAACCACTTTGGACATTTACTGTGGTGTGCAGTATCATCATGACAGGAGAACACATATCTCAGACTGCACACTGTGGTAGGGCTACCACTCAACAGTGCAAAATATGGCTTTAGGTGTTTCATTTAAGTTGACTAATGTTGCCAAATGGGCATGAGTATTTGCCGGTGATAACTGGATTGAGGACACAGCCTATGACCTACACCAGGGACCCATGCTAATGGTGGGAAGGGTGTATGTACCCCTATTGGCCAATGTTTGCCCACCATAAAGACTAGCAGCCCTGGGTCAATACGCTACTGGTCAGTCGGTGTCCATTTGCCCAGCTGGGGTTACCTGGTATAGCTCTGTTGAGCAAAAGCTGGACATAAAAGCAATCAACCTGCTAAACTTGAACTAAGCATTGCTACACTTAATGTAGGTTCACTGAAAGAATGCATCTTGGAAGTGGATTACATGATGGTAAGAAGGAGGCTGGGATCACCTTGCTTGGGATCCAGAGTCTACTACTCAGGAGGAGAACAGGCAAGAAACAGGGTGGGATTTGTGTTAAGGGAGAGGCTTCAGAAGACAATGAGGGATGTTATCAGAATCAGTGACAGACTCATAGTAATCAGACTCCAGCCTAATGATAGGGCAGCATTCATAATCTCAGCCTATGATAGGGCAGCATTCATAATCTCAGCCTATGATAGGGCAGCATTCATAATCTCAGCTTATGCCCCACAGCAGAGTTGTGGTACTGAAGAAAAGAATGGATTCAGACAGCAGTCACAAGACCTGCTGGCTAAAGCAGGACAACATGAATTGGTGATAATAATGGGTGACTGGAATGCACATATAGGGACAGACAGAACAGGATATGAGGACTGCCTGGGTCCATGTAGGTGGGGCAACAGTAATGAAAGAGAAGAGGCCATTCTATACTTCTTCTGGTAAATGGCTTGACAGTAGCCAACACATTTTTCAGAAAGAGAGGCAGTCAGAAGACCACATACAAGAGTGGCCAACATGCAACTCAGTCAGACTTTCTCCTAGTAAGAAAAGGGCACTCAGGAAGAAACAGCGATTGCGAAGTCATCCCCAGTGAAACAGTTGGCCCACAGCATAAACCACTAGTTGCCACAATCAAGCAGTGGTCAGAGAAGGCTCTAAGATCAACAGAAACCAGGCTGATCACCTGGAAGTTGACTTGAGAGAAAGCACAACAGTTCAAGGAATTATGTAGAGCTCTAGCACCCCAATAAGAGGAAGAGGTAGAGCTGAAGAAGAATGGCAGTGCCTCAAAACAGCATGTGTGAGGACCACAGAATAGAAATGTGGCTGAGCCACATATGGAAATAAGGTACATAAGGAAAGCTGGTGGTGGATGGAATGGTGAAGTCCAGCAAGTCATCAAAAGAAAGAAGGAGTGCAGGAAAATGTGGAAGATAGAAAAGATGGTCCAGGCTAGGAAGGAATACTGGTTGGCAAACTAAAAGGCTAATATCAAAAAACAAGGCATCAGAGGCACTCTATCAGCATCTGGAAACTGACACAGTAGATGGCACAAAGAGACTATATCAGATTGCAAGGCAAAGACAGAAAGATAAAGCAGATAGTCAGACACACTTCATAAGAAAGGCTAGTAATGACCTGCTCACCAGTCCACAGCACATCAAAGGCAAATGGAAGGAGCACTTCCAGCAGCTTCTGAATGAAGAAAACCCCACAAACAATGTACTGTCACAGACATAGCCTATGATGAGAGAAGAGGAGGAGCCCACCACATAAGAAGTAAGGACAGCACTAAGGAAAATGAAGTCAGGAAAGCAGCAGGCTGAGATGAGGTCGCAGCAGGTATGATAAAGATGCTGGGTGAGATGGGGAGAAGTGGCTCCTGAGGGTACTTATAGAAGTGTGTGGAGAGAAACGCATATCCCAAATAACTGGAGAATAGGCATACTAGTGCCAGGGTTAAGAACAAATGGGACATTCACAACTGTGGGCAGTACAGAGGTATCAAACTCCTGTCACATTGCATGAAAGTTCTGGAGAGGGTGATAAACAAATACTCAAATTAGTAGAAAGTAAAAAGGGAGATAAGCAATTCGGATTCAGATCAAGATGCAGCACAACTAACCCAATGTTTGCAGTGAGACAGAGGAGAATAAGCTAGACATGAGGAAAGTCCAACTGGGCATTTCTTGACTTGCAGAAAGCATATGACAAGGTCCCAAGAAAGAGTCCAACTGCACATTCCTTGACTTGGAGAAAGCATATGATAAGGTCCCAAGAAAGCTGATGTGGGCATTCCTGTTGTGGATCAAAGTGCCAGAAACATTGGTAGAATTAGTGCAGGCTATGTACAATGACCCAATGACTCAATTATGAGCAATGTTCAATCTCACAGACAGGTTCCCAGTGAGAGTGGGTGTGCACCAGTGTTTAGCACTGAGCCACTGTTGTTCATACTAGTGATGGACTACATTAGCAAACAGGTAGGAGGGGACAGATCAATAAAGTTGCTGTATGCGGATGATGTGGCATTACAGGCAGACTCTGAGCAAAAACATTATAAAAGGATAGGGGAATGGCGTGCAAAACTGAAGGCACATGCAATGATGCTGTGTACAAATAATTCATTTATAACGGCAGCAAATAGTGGAGTTCAGAAAAAGCTGATAATTGAAATAGAGGGGAAAATAGTGGAACAGGTTAACAGCTTCAAGTATCTGGGAGTGGTGGTTGAAGAGAAGGGAAGTCAAAATGAGGAGGTCATAGCTAGAATCAGAGAGGCTGCAGCCAGGTGGCACAGAGTCTCAGGGGTAGTATATGACAGAAGAATGGCAAAGAAGCTGAAACGTAAGGTGTATAAAACAGTGGTGTAACTAGTACTATATTGCACAGAAACCTGGGCAGTAAAGGCAGAGCAGGTGAGGAAACTAGAGGTTATGGAGATGAAGTGCCTGAGATGGGTAGTAGAATGCATACTGTGGGGAAAGACAAAGAGACAAAAGCATAAGAGCAGAAGCCAAAGTAGCTCCAATTGCAGAAAAGGTCAAAGAGAACAGGTTTGGGCAGATATGCAGAAAAGATGACAATCTGGTGAAAAGATTTGGGACAGAAAGGAAAAAGGTAAGATGAAACAAGAGTGTTCAGAAAAGAGAGGGATGGATTGTGTGAGAGAAGACTTGTGACAGTCAGGCATAAGTGCTCAAGAAGGCAGGAAAGTGGCATTGAATACAAAGAGATGGTGAGAGTTGACATAATACCCCAACCCATGGAGAACATGGGAAAAAGGAGGGTTGATGATAATGCTGTTTTGTACCATTTTACAGATGTAGTCCTATACATACAAAATCTAAAATCCCCCAAATCAAACACTGGTAGGCACAGATGTAGCTAGAACAGGGTAAAGGGGGAGGTTGCCTCATGTACAAGGTGGCTGGGAACACAGCAGATACTACTTGTATAACAGAGCATGTGTGTAACTTTAAGAAGCATTTCCAGATGTAGCGCATACATATAAATAGTGAGCACGTGCAGTCAGCAGTGCCATTTTGAGAGAACAGTCAGAGTGTTAACATGCATGAGTCTAGTAATCAGTCTATTCATAGGTTTATTTAAGTTTAAGTTACTAAGCCTCAATCCAGATGTGTTTGCATTTAATAAAGCTGCTTGAACTGAACCCACAAGTGTTAGTCTGTTTTATCCTGACCAGATAAGAGACATGGTATCAGAAATGGGATTGAGAGTGCAACTTCATCAAGCCATGAGGTGCAGAGTTGACAGCGAAGGTATACTGAGTAGGTTGGGTAATACAGTGCTCAAATGATCAAAAAGGGCCAGAAACAAACTTCAGGTAACCAAAACTTGCACAAATGATTTATTTTGCAAAGAAAAATGATAAGGAGCATTTGTACAGCACCAACCACATTATTAATCAAAAGAGTAGCACAAAATGCTTTATTAATCAAACAAAAGGCACAAAATACATTATTAATTAAACTAAGTGTTTAAACCATGATATTCGATAAAACTATCAGAAATACTTATATGGGGTTCAGAATTGCCTCTGGTTTGTATAACAAGCATGTTTAAAGTAAAACGAGCTCAAGGACAGTATAATGAGCAGGATAAGAGGTTAAAAGGGCATAACGAGCACAATAAAAGGGCAAAATAAGCTTAAAGAGCAAGGTGACTGCATGTTTTATAAAAGACCGTGTTTGGGCATAAACTATTTTGCATTGACCAAAGTCATTCAAAGCATAACTACAGTTGTTTGAAGTATCACAGAGTGTGCAAAGTGATTACATTATATGTGCTTTACTATGGTATAATTATTTCAAAGAGTTTGCTGTGTGCAAATACAGTTATTTTGCAAAGTGCAGTCAAAGTACAGCCATTTTGAAAAGGTTCTTGTGCTGTAAACAGTTTATTTGCAAAGTGCATTCATTTTGAAGTGTTTCTTACTTTGAGCTTCTTCTGCTGTGTACAGTTTGTTCACAAAGTACAGTCATTTCAAAGTATTTCTTACTTACAGTGATAAGGAGTGATTTCACAAAGTACAGTGATTGTAAAGAATTCTTGTGCTATGTAGACTTATTTGGCAAAGTGCAGTTATTTCAAAGAGTCTGTTGTGCTACTGGGCAGAATTACAAGTTTTGGTATATATACATATATATATATATATATATATATATATATATATATATATATATATATATGGGTCTACTGCTTTTCATCGTATACCACGTATTCGAAAAAGAGCAGTAGACCGCTCAGTTACGCGAAAGTGCAGTTATTCGAAAGTGCACTTTCACGAACTCTGCTTCTGCGAACGTATCGCACCACAGTAGAGGACAGTAGGAAAACGTGCTATGTTCTCCACTGTGGTGCGGTAGTCACGGACCTTAGGGTTAGGGCACGGGTCATGGTAAGGGGATAGCCCTACTAGCTATCCCCTTACCATGACCCGCGCCCTAACCCTAAGGTCGGTGACTACTGCACTAAACAGCAGTACGTAGCCCGTTTGCTGAAGCGGGTTTCGTGAAAGTGCACTTTCGATTAAGTGCACTTTCGCGTAACCCAGGGTCTACTGTGTGAGTTCGAAGAAGTGTATTTTTGAACTTATACAGTAGACCCATATATATATATATATATATATATATATATATATATATATATATTATATATGTGTGTGTGTGTGTGTGTGTGTGTGTGTGTGTGTGTGTGTGTGTGTGTGTGTCTACTCGTACATAATCTCAAGCACCTTCACTACTGTGTGTTGATATGGCATAGGCATTTCGCAGATCCAGTCCACGTGTGTTTGATCATAATATTGCAGAGAATTGGAGAGCATTTCAGCAGTAATATGATATTTTCATATAAGCATTTTTTTCTGACAAAGATGCACATATGAGGCCATTCATTTTGCTATGAACTTAGCAGGGTCAGAAGCCACTGAAAGAGAGCATTCATTTGTGTATGCACCAACAGTATATGCAAGAGAAGGGAAAACTGACGTATTGTTGTACCTTCTGAATCAAGAGAGGATACCGAGTGCTTAAAATGTACATTTAGGGAAATGTGCAACCCCAAGACAAATGTTACATTAAGAGGTACCAAGAGACCAAAAGCCAGGTGGAACTTTTGCGGCTTATATCACTGACTTGAGAAATAAAGCTAAAACATGCAGATTTTGTGATTTGAAAGATGAGTTAATAAAGGAAAGGCTTGTGTGTTGTCTTAATAATGCTGCTGTAAGAAAGATTTTGCTTTGTGACAGTGATTTAATATTGAGCAAATCTATAGAGATTTGTCAAATCCATGAGCTCACAGAAAGGTTCACAAGTGTATTTGCAAGTGATAAGAGCTTGGTTTCAACAGCCTCTAGAGCAAGCGTGGACAGCATGCAGCACGTGGCAAGCAGAAGCAGGCCTAAGCACATGGCAGCTGCAGCCCCTGCCGGTTTTTCAGGGAGGACTTGCAACCTTCTAGTAAGTTCCAAGACTAGCTCAGCAAAATGGACATGCTCAGTGCAGTATAAGGGTGAGCCAGCAAAACCCAAGTCAAGTCTTATTGTTAACTGTTGCAACTGTGGTGCCAATCATGAGTCTAAAAGAGAGAAGTACTTAGCATTTGTTCAGCAGTGCCACAAGTGTAAAAAATGGAACCACTTTCAAAAGTTTTGTAAATCAAGCTAGCCTCATTCAATTATTAAGAAAGGTCACTCAAAAAAGCAAGTTGATCATGTAGAAAGCGGCAACCCTACCTTCCATGTAGATGGTGTATCAGTGGTAGGTGAAAAGGTTATTGCAGTAGATCTGTTGGCAAAGAACAAAGTATTTTGTACTGTCCTGATCGACAGTAAACCTAGATTCTGGTTCAAAGTGCAACATAATGTCAGCAGAAACATTTCATAGAGTGAGAGCTAGTGAGCAACTTAATTTGGCTAATTGTGTGAAGCTTGTTGCTTATGGAGGTGAAGAGATTCAAACCGAAGGCTCAGTAGTGCTTTCATGCTATTCGGCTGGGAACAGTTACAGCTTGCAATTTTATGTAGTCCAAAGACCTGTGCAGTCATTATTAGATCTCAGAAACAGTTTAAGAATGAAACTGCTTTCTTTTACCAAAGAAGTCCATCATGTAAGCACATGTCCCAGTTCCATCTTCAGTAATGTTATTTTCTCAGAATATGATGATGTTTTCAATGGCAAGCAAGGCAAACGTCCAGTTGTGTATCCCATAAAAGTAGACCCAGAAGTGAACTTGAAGCTCAATGCTCTGAAATGCAAATTCAGGTTACCAGAAGTTACTTATGTAGGTCATTTATTTACCAGTACAGACTTATGACCAGACCCTTCCAAACAAGCAGCCGTTCTTGAGATGTCAGCTCCAGACAATGTCCAAACCCTACAGCATTTTCTTAGTACGGTTAACTATTTGGGCAAATTTATCCCTGACTTTAGTGAGATATCAGTGCGTTTAAAGAGAGCTGACACACAAAAATGTTGCCTGGTCATGGTCACAACAACACCAGAGAGCATCTGATAACCTCAAACAGCAAAATTGTCAATCCACCTACATTGAGATACTATGATGTCCACAAACCAGTAGTTCTTTCCTATGATGCTTCAAAGTTCAGTCTTGGTGCCTTTATCCTTCAAGAGGGCAGGCCTGTTGCCTCTGCCTCTAGAACTCTTACCCAAACTGAGATGCAGTATGCTCAAATTGAGAAGGAACTTTTGGCAATTGTGTTTTCCTGTTCGAAGTTCCATGATTATATTTATGGCCGAGCTATCCAAGTCAAAACTGATCATCAACCTCCAGCCACTATTTTAAAGAAGCGTATGCATACAGCTGCAGCAAGACTACAAAGAATGATGCTCAGATTATAAAAGTATAACTTCAAAATGGTCTTTAAAAAAGGCAAACTTCTTTATCTGGGTGATACCTTATCCAGATCACCCAGAAATACCACAGAAGAGCTTGATGCCGAGAATTTTGACTTTTATGTCATGGAAGTGCGTAATTTTTCTACCAAGAGAATTGATGAGCTGAGAAATCATACAAAGACTGATACAATTTTACAGAAGCTCTACCATTTCATCAATTTTGGATGGCCGTCAAAACAGTCTTGCGTACTGCCAGAAGTACAACCATATTTTCCTTACAGAGATGAGATGCTGATGAAAGATGGTATTATTTTCAAAGGTCCAGAAGTTATTGTTTCTACTTCCTTACAACATGAATACATACAGATTTTACATTGTGGCCACCTAGGTTCCGAAGCTAATAAAACAAGGGCGAGAGCCGAGAGGACTAGTATTTTGGCCTTCTCTATCAAAAGACATTGATAAAGTGCTGTCATCTTATTCAGTATGCAATAGTACTAAACCATATTTGCAAAAAGAGCAGCTTCAGGTAAGCCAGATTCCTGAACCACCTTGGTCAACAGTAGTCACTGACATATTTGAGTGGAACAACCAGCATTACTTAGTGGGGGTAGACTCTTAACTCAAACTGGTCTGAGATCGATTTGCTACCTAAACTAATGTCCAATACTGTTATTACTAAGTTGAAATGTCATTTCTCAGTCCATGGTAGCCCACATAAAGTTATTTCTGACAACGATACCCAGTTTACCAATCACGTGTTTCAGAAATTTGCAAAGAAGTGGGACTTTATGCATGTTACTAGTAGTCTGGAATACCCCAGTCAAATGGCCTTTCTGAACATGCAGTACAGAGTACAAAGCAATTACTAGAAAGGTCAAAGTGTGACAATACCAATATCTTCTTGAATTGACTTAATCTCTGAAATAAACCCCATGACAACCTACTTGTCTCACCTGCTCAGCAACTTCCATCTAGGCATACCAGAATAACCTCACCTATCAGTTGTAGTTTGCTGGTTCCTAATGTTAAAAACACCAGAGCAATCAAAGCCCAACTCTTTATGAAGTGGTCTTTTCATACGTCCAGCTATGACAAAATGAGCAGATTTCTTCATCATTGAAAAAGGAGAGACAGTGAGGATGCAAATGGCGAATGGCTTTGATCAAATTGGTCAAGTGAGAGGCATATGTGCCGAGCCAAGATCCTACGTAGTGGAATCTGAGGGTATAGAATACAGGAGAAATCACAGGTATCTTCTTCCTGTGTCTGAAACGATATTGCAGCATCATACCTGTAATACAGACTCTAGATCTCAGCGCGACCCTTACAATGTTTATAATGAAGAATATTTCACAGTATCCATTCCTGTTACTGATGATGTCTCAGATGTCCCTAAAGTTGAACATTTCTTGAAGACAGTCCCTGTTGCTAGATCCAGTTCTGATTTTTATGTTACACAATCAGGTCATATTTTTAGACCTAGTATAAAATACACAGCAACCTGGGCATGATTGTTTTATATGTGTTTGATTTTGTATGATTGTATGTCAAAGAATTAGTTCTGTATAATTGCATGTCAAAAGATCATTTCTGTATAATTGCATGTCATTGAATACTGTCATTTGGTACACAATCTATTTCTCAAAGAGGGAGGATGTAGAATAGAACATGTGTGTGTAACTTTAAGAAGAATTTAAAGATGTGAGCACGTGCATATAAAAAGTGAGCACGTGCAGGCAGCAGTGCCATTTTGAGAGAACAGCCAGAGTGTTAACATATATGAGTGTCGTAGTCAGTCTGTTTATAAGTTTATTTAATTTTAAGTTACTAAGCCTCAATCCAGATGCTTTTGTGTGTAATAAAGCTGCTTGAAGTAAACCCACAACTTTTTTTCTGTTTTATCCTGACCAGACGAGCGACACTACTGGGATGTAGCACCACATAAGTGTCTCAGAGCTTCAACCATGACTGCAAATATGAAATGAATGTTTACACTATAATTATGGTCATAGCTGAAAAGCTGAAACACTGAAATGCTTTGTGTGTGGTATTTTAGTTGAAGCAAACTACTTGTAACATTTGTAGTAAGTGGTTTGCTACAGTTTCAGAGCAGAAGAGCCTCAACTCTGAGAAGACTTTTGTTTTTGGTCCTCAACTCCTGAATTTTAAGAAGACCTTTTTTTTCTTTTTCTGTGTAATTTAGAGTTGAGTGGAGCATCAGATCAGGGAACTGCAAAGGGTGCCATATAACCTAGCTACATTTTTGCTGGTAGGGACACAACCTTTTTGAAAGTGATCTGTAGGACAGGTGTTAATGATGTATCACATGGATTCTGCATACTGTTTTGAAGAACTTGAACATTTGTGTCATGCCGCACTCTGCCAGCCTTTAATCTTCCCTTCTATGGCTTTTGCTGTAGACCATGCACATCACTACCGCTTCTCTGTGAACTGCATCTGCCTTGCCTGTCTTGTCACACAAAGAAGGTCTCCAACTCTGCACACTGTACATTAGATGAGGCCTTGCAAACTGTCTGTAAGGAGTATAAGAACTTCTTGCTGTGCCACCTTATGTTCTTCTTACCTTTAGCTCTTCTATTATTTCTGTCTCTGTGTCCCTTTACTGTTGTTCTGTGGTGCTGCCCACCCCACAACACATGTGCTCTGCCCTTGGGGTTCTGCTTTCCAGATGCATTATTTTACATTTGATGTTGCATTTAAGCTGTCACATTTTGGACCATTCTCAGCCTTGCTACATTTTTATCATGTTTGTTCCTCCTTGGAATCAGCTTTGTTGCATATGTTTCTGAGATGATACAAATTTATGCCACAAATTCTAAACGAATTCCATTTCACTACACTTCAGGTTTGTTTAATGCACCTTCTGACCCTTATAAAGTACCACACCAAATGCCTTGCTAAACCTAAATAGTGACAAACATAATTTACAGTAAAAATGTTCAGTTCTCAAATTGCAAGAATTTAAGAATCAAGAAAAAGGCAAAAGTCTCTGGCATTTTTCCTGAAATAAGATTTGTTTAATTCCATCATCCAGTATTTAGGCAAGATCCAAATTAACAATAGCATCCAATAAGTAACAGACTTCTGCTCTTTTTTTTAAGGAGGGGTGAGGGGGTTACACTACATTCACTTTAAAACAAAAAACGTCCTTGTGAAGTAGATTAGCAAAGTAAAAAAAATAACTTGCTGTATTAATGTATTTGTTTGTTTATTCATTTATTTTATATTATTTTATTTGAATTTGTTTACTGGGAAAGTCTGAGTGGGCATAGCCCCTGTTCAATAAAGGTTTCAGAGAAATATTCTACAAAACAAATAATAATAACAATAATATTTATAATAATTATAATAATTATAATATAATTATTATAATAATATAATAATAATAATAATTATATTATTTATAATAATAACTATGTACTACATTAAAAACTTAGCCAAGTTACTTTATATTTCTATAAAAAGTACAGTATGTTTGTGTTCCTAGTTATATTTTTGAGGACAAAAATTGTGACTGCCCAAAACTGCAAAAACGGTATCTGATTTTTAGCCTTTGCCCAAGAAGCATTAACCATGAAGGAGTATGGAGAGATATAGGGCATGTTACACACATACATACATACAAATTGTTCAAGCACGGGCATTAATGCTCTTCTAAACTGCAAATATACCGAAACACTTGTTCCCATAATAAGTGCCCAGGCTGTTCTTAAAACAATCTAAACTAGCACTTGCTTTAATGGAATTTGGTAGACTATTCCATGCATCAGCTGCTCTCTCAGAGAACCAGTTAGTACACTTCTCATTCCTATAGGATCTTCTACAGAGGTTGTCTGATGATTCTCTCCTACTTTTCAATAACCTTTTAAATATCTGTATGAGACACTGTATAAGTTCAGATATTAAGTCTTTCACAATAACGTAAATTTTCATTTTGTATATCTCCTGTACCCTTTCCAGTTTACTCATGCTTGTTTTCTTATAAGGTTTCCATATTGTTATTCCATACTCATGTTTGGGTCTAATGTAACTAACAAACAAAACTTCATCATTTCTGATTTCCTAGACTTTATAAATAACTTTACTTTTGATATGATTGGAAAAACTAAAAGATGAATTTACCCTTATTCTCAGGTCCTTAAATGAAGCTACAGTTTCAATCACTGTGTTGGGTATTACATATTTGCATTTCAGTTTATGTCTCATAGTTTTTGATGCAATCATCAGCACATTATTCTCCTGTGCCCAAATGGTTAATTTGGTCGAGTTCTTTTGCCGACCTGCCCTATCTGTAACATGTGTAATCATTTTACACAATTTCAAGTAATCTGCGTACAGACTATAAGCACCTCAGATGAAAAAGGTAGATCTGAAGGATACAATCTAAACAAGTATGGACCTAGGAGAGAGCACTGTAGGACATGCTGATGGTATCCAAGAATTTCATCTGTCCAATTATTGTATGATACTTGCCATGTCCTATTTGTAAGCCATACAGATATTCATCTTATCAAGAAGACATCAATATCTAGTTGTTCTAATTTATTGATCAGTTTTCATCTGTCCAATTACTGTATGATACTTGCCATGTCCTATTTGTAAGCCATACAGATATTCATCTTATCAAGAAGACATCAATATCTAGTTGTTCTAATTTATTGATCAGTTTTTTGTGTATGTTCCTGTCAAACACTAACATTAAATCTATATAAATTACTTCAGAGCAATGTTTTATTTTTTTATTTAGTTTTAAAACAATAGATAAACAAATCAATTATAAAACAAACAACTATTTACATAGGTCCACAGCTGATCAATACATCAAAGTTATACATATCAATGAGAATTCATATTTTTCAAGCAAGTCTTTAAGTCAAGATTTATATGAATGTGTAACATTAGATGTTCTTGTTTTTATAGTCTTCAGATCTCTACTGCAAACAATTTTTGCCATACTAATAAAGTCAACACTAGAGGGGCTAACTTTACTTTTCAATATTTAGTAATTACTTTTCTGGCTATAGGAAGTATTGATCAAAGAAGAGGCACTTGGGTTTCTGGAATTATTACATCTAGCTGACCACAGAGTTTGAATGAAGTTATTAATTTATTTCCAAAAAGGGGAGATGACTTCACATTCATATACCATATGTGTTCAGTCAGCTATTATTTCAGAGTCACATCTCCGTCATTTCATTTGATTTGATTTATACATAACTGTAATTTTGTTAAGAGTGAAAAAGTTCTGTGTAAGAATTTCCAGATGAAATTTTTCCAATATAATGAAGATTTGGTTTTATTTGTAGATTTTAGTATTAATTTCCTGTATTCTTCAGAGAAGTCTTCATTATTAATTTTTAAGGAATATTTCCAACAGGAATTGTCTTAATATATGAAATCTAACTTAAGAATTTTATGAATTTGTAACATATATGATTTATTTTTCATTGCATAATTAATGATATTTATTAAGAATTCCAATAATTTGTGGAATGATTTATTTTTTATTGTATATCCTGGCCCCAGCTCCAACCCATACTTTGTGTGCTTGCCAAAAAACACAACTTAGCGCTGCCTTCTTTCACCTAGGCAGGAAACCCCCTCTTAAAAGTGAACTTCCCTCAGAAATATCTGTGCTGCCTGCTAAAATGATAAAATATCTCACCAGAAACGCGACAATTAAAAGAGAAGAACAATCATCTCCAATGTATTCCTTTGTCCCCATTGACAATCAGTAGCTGAAAACTGTAGCTTTTTTAGTGTTTTGTACTTCGTTCTCACATTGGCTGGGAACGTGTCATTCCTTCCCCCTCGCTTTAACATGTACATCTCCACTAACTTTATTTTGTAGCCTCCTTGTGCTGTTATAATTAAACTTACTTAACATTTTATTGAGCTTGTGAAGTATAAGCCTATTCTAAACAGCTGATACTGGGCTACTAACTTACGGCTGAAATCAGACTCTATTCATAGTCGTGCAGTAGCCCAAGGTTGCCAAAACATCTTACAGATTGTTTTTTTTTTTGCATGCATATTGTGCTGGTCTGGTTTCCCTTATGTATTTGATACTCTTTAATCTTGTACCACACTTGGAATCGGCACTATTTTTTTTCTTTAAATGTTATGTCTAACAGTATCTGAACAAACATCTGAAAAATCTTCCCTTGTAAGATTCAAACTTTCTACAATAAATTGTTCTGAGATATTAAGTTTTGTCATAATTAAAAAGAGACAATAACAGAACAACATACATTAGAGGTTTCATTCTATAAGCTAGTATATAAACTATTTTTTGGTATACTGCATGAATTCAGAACTATTTAATAACTGACACTGGGTTAGAATGCAATTCACTGTCTTTTGCTTATTATCTAATTTATATTGATTGACATCTTAGCATATGACTCAAAACATTATGATTATTTACTTTTACACAGGAAACAGTAACCTGGGTGGTTCTTAGAATAATTCCCGACAGCACAATTTTTCATTCATAGCTGTTATTATATTGATATAGAACATAATGTTACAGGTGGTAATACATCTATTTTCAACATATGCAGGCTGATATACGGATTCAAGTCCCAACCTTTCCAATTCTGGCAATAACTTATCCAATATCACCTTCTCCAATGTTTTTCCACAACATGAAAGTAGACTTAAGGGGCTTCGTGACTCTGGGTTTGTCCTATTCCCCTTTCCCGTAAAGACAGGTTCATTAAGTGCATGTCTCCAATCTTGAGGAATCTTGCCATACTTATATGACCTAGTAAATAATAGATATAATTGTACTGTAAGTTCTTGCTGAAGTGTTCTCAGGTTATTATTACTAATTCCATCTCCCCCTCTGCTTCTTTAGGATCTAACTTGCATAGCTCTTTTTCAATATAATCCAATTTGATTTCAATATCTGAGGTTACCTGTATGTCACTGGGACAACTTATCACTTTGTGGAGCCAAACTGTTTGGCATAAGATTTTATAAATTTATATCTATAATCTGTTGTCTGAGAATACATTTTAGAACCTACAAACAGTTTATAAATTTGTATCTCTTTACTCCTTCCACATCTTTTAGGTATCTATAAAATAGTTTCCTTTTATGCTCAATATCTTTATATATATTTTCTTCAATATTTTATTGATCTTGTCTCATCCTATGCTTAATTTGTTTGTCTAAATTGTTTAGTTCAAATTTTCAAAGTTGTAGTTCAACCGCCTTTCCATTTCTTATATGCTTAATCTGTTACATTAATCAAGTATCTTGTTTTTTATGGAAATATATCCTCCTGATGTTGTTTGCCTACATCCTGATGTTAAACATTTTTTTATTTTTTGCATTCAAACAATTTCTCCTTCAAAACTTTGCATCCTCCTACAGTTTTTCCACTAACTCCTCGCTCCCAATTAGTTTTATATAGTGACTGTTTTGCTTCTGTATAATATGCAAATACTCTTCTGTGCATTTATTTTGATTTTAGTTTGGGAGCACTATCTAGCAACAAATTAACCTTTATAACCTCATGATCACTGTGCATCAGTGTTCGTAAAACTTGACATAAAGTGACAGTTGGAGCAAAGCTACAGTGGAGGTAAAACAAATTACTTTAAGATGTCCAGTTTTCTTAATTTTGAACATTCAAAACTTTGAAATTGTGATAGGGAGCCTTTTATACATTTTGTCTACTGGAAAATACATTTATACTGAACAGTTATGAACTAATTATTATTTTAACTGGTATACTTGTCTACAGCACCTTGCACACCCTATGTAGCTTAGTTGAGGTCATATGTACCTGTACAAGATAACTTTAGAGTCAATTCTTTAACAGTTTGTCTCTCAACAGACAACATTCCTCTCATTAAATAGGTGATAGCTATTACAAGTGGGTTCAATGCTAAATTTGTACTTTGCATGATGAAGAAAGTGGGCTTTTAGGCTAACAATACATTTCTCGGTTGTAAGTAGCAATGTAATAGTTGGGAGGGTGGCCTAATGGTTTAGGTGTTTGCCTTACAAACACAAGGTACAGGGTTTGAGTCTTACAAGGGATAATTGACTAGGCTTAAAATGGCTCGCAAGGGCAGTTAGCCTAGTACTAATCTATGAACCTATGAACCTAATAATGGGCAATTTCAACTACCCCACCATTAACTGGGAAAACTATTCATGTACCAACTCTTGTGCTCAACGTTTTTTGGAATTCAAAAATTTCAGTGCCTTGGATCAACTTATCCACACCCCCACCAGGGGCAGCAATAACCTAGACCTGGTCATTACCAACATGGGCAACCAGTGTTCCACACCAGAGGTCAATTCCTCGTAGGTCAGTTCCGAGCACAAGCAAATCACCCTAGACATCCACATCCCACACCCACTCCCCATTAGGGAAACCACTGTAAAAAATTTCTCCAAAGCTGACATCACGCTTCTTAAGACAGAAGTGGCAAACTTCACGACACCCATGCTGACGGACAATAGAGATACGACTGCTGAATCCTATACAATTGCACTTTATAAACACTTACACGAGTGCATGGATCATGCAATCCCTAACAGAACCAAGATGCTATCCTCCAAAAAAAGGAAGCCAATCTGGTAGTCCCCTGCTATAAACAAACCCTACAACAAAAGAAAGAAACTGTTGCAAAAAGAGTAAAATCCCATGACTGGAGGAACTCCGTGGTCAACCTCAGTAAGAAGCTGAGATCCCTCATAAAATCCTCCAAAGCTAGTTACGAAAACAAAATTGCCACTGATTCTAAAGACAATCACAAAGCATTCTATAACTATGTCAAGAATCTCAATGGCAACACTCAGATCTGCTCTGAGTTACAGCACAATGGCACTAAATATACAGAACCAACTGATATTGCCAACATCCTGGCAGATAAGTTCAGTGCTAACTTTACCCCTCTCTCATCCCCTAAAGGGCCCATCTCTATACCAGAAGAATGCAAAGTACCTGTAATCACAGCTGCACAGGTAAAAAACACACTCTCCAAAGCCAAGAATACAGCATCCATGGGACCTGACAAAATCCCAGGCTGTGTTCTACATGAACTACAGAATGAACTGGCACCCCACCTAAGTACCATGTTCAATCATAGCCTCACCTCAGGCTTTGTGCCCACTAAATGGTGCACAGCAACGGTTATCCCACTCCACAAAGGAGGAGCCACCACGGACCCTGGGAACTACTGCCCCATTAGCTTGATGAGCCTGGTCTGCAAGGCTATGGAGCATATCATCATGGAACTTATAAACAATGACATTGGTAACCTCCAAACTCTGGACCCTACCCAGTTCGGGTTTGTAAAAGGCAGATCATGTCTCCTAAACCTGATAGACTTCCTTGAAGTGGTCACCAAAGCAGTAGATGAGGGTAAGGTAATACACACAGCCTATCTAGATCTCGCCAAGGCTTTCAACACCATCCCCCACTCTGGAATTATAGACAAACTCACTAAACTAGGTATAAATCCCTATGTCACAAGATGGGTTGCCAACTGGCTCACTGACAGAACCCACACTGTGAAAGTAGCAGACTCTAAATCCAACTTCAGACCAGTGACAAGTGGAGTACCACAGGGTTCAGTCCTAAGTCCTCTCCTGTTTGGTATCTACTTCTCTGAAGTACAGGCTAACACAGAAGGTCTTTGGATAACAAAGTTTGCAGATGACTGCAAACTAGGAGCCATAATCAAAACTCCTAACGATGTGGACATCCTGCAAAAGGGCCTCACTGAGACAGATGCCTGGTGTCAAAGCCATGGCCTCAAGCTCAATGCCAAAAAGTGCATTGTCATCCTTTTTGGTAAAAACTCTGTAGCCATGAACTACCACATAGGCGATAGTCGACTTAACACTGAAAGTGTGATAAGAGACCTTGGGACACAGGTGGACAGTAGTCTCTCCTTTGATAATCACATCACCGCAGTAGTCAGGAAATCCTTCTACGTGGCACACCTCATCACAAAAGGTTTCTCATCCAGGAAAAAACAGGTCATTGTTCCCCTCTACTCATCACTCATTAGACCCATTATAGAGTACAACACCCCTTTTGATATGTACCTCACAAGACATCTACAACAACTGGAAATGCCACAGAAATACCTCACAAAGAGGATTACAGGCCTCAAACAGATGCCCTACGCAGACCATCTCAAAAAACTCCAGCTTTACTCTGTCGCATATCACCTACTCAGAGGCAATCTCTGCCTAATATACAAAGCTATGTCATACCCAGAGCTGTTGGACATGCTCCATGTAAAGAAATCCCAATTCCTCAGAGCTACATGCTCTAGGAACCTAAACCTTGTCACCACAATAAACAGAACATGCTGGAGGGATAGATTCCTGTCCCAGAGACTTCCCATACTCTGGAACAAACTACCTATCTATATCAAACAAAGCTCCTCATTAGCACTCTTCAAGAAAAATCTTGATGATTGGATGGGAGATAGGAAATTCACCCCGGGGATCACTTCTGTGGCTCTGCTTGACAGGGGCACAGGAAAATAATTTTCTTGGGTGGCAAAAACCAGGGTACCGTTTGGCTAGGCTTATATAGGTCCTAGGGCCAATAGCCTAGTACTTACCTATGAACCTATGAACCTATGAATTCTAAAACTTGGAGCCAAACAAAATGCAATAGTAGTGAATTTTAGTAAATACTAGAACTTTGGGTCATAAGGGAGAGGTTGAAAAGAAGTTCAAGACCACTGAAAAAGAACTGAATGTTATGATTCTAAGGGGTTACAGCCTCTGAATGAGAACTTTAGAGTTAAGGTCACTGTGCAGTGTTTGGTAGGATGCTATCCAGCCATAACCTCTCAACTGTCCAGATTTTCACAGAATGCCCAGATTTTTGGCTCATATTTTTGTTCTGTTCCTCATAAAATTTGTGTTTTTTAGGCAAATCACTGGAATTATCTGAGGACTGAGGTCACTAAATAATGACATACATTTGAGTTTCAGACTGCAAATCCTTCAGAAAACATATGTTAAATCAAACCCTGTTATTTTAGCAACTTTATAAGTTTATAAGAGCAGTATTTAAAATATGTCTCTATTTTTGGGTCTTTGTCCCCCCATTTTGTCAGGCTTTGTCCAGATTTCTTGCACTAAGAGATTGAGAGGTATGTATCCAGCTTTACTTAGTGTCAGAAAATTGGCCACAAATCTCCAAATCAAGTTTAATGTAGTTGAAAGTGTATAGAGTTGGTGATGAAGTGGGCAGTAATGGCATGATATGCATGTCCAGGTGTGGGAATAAACAACTTCTCAGATGTAAGTCTAGCTTCTCTTGTTAAAAAGAATAAAATATTTTAACAAATGTGAAGCAGTAAATGTGCTTTATTCAGTACCTCATGAACATGGTCAGAAAGTGACTGGCATGGGTTAAGAAATACGCCTAAATACCTAACCCCATTAAAAGTTTAATTTCCTCCCTCTGCAAGGGCATTAATGACTGAGTCAGCTGAATCTTTACTGATCTCCTTAGCAGTACAAAAAGACATGGTGTATTTGATCTGACAGTCAGGGCAGCGTGGTAAAACCAACAGTAAATCTTCAACAGGTCCTATAATAAAATTTCACTGACTACAGTAAGTGAGTGGAGGGTGAACTAAATGGCTAAGTCAGATAGAATTGATACAAGGAAAGTAGAAGATGGTGTTTGTGAGCATGGTACAAAGCAAGTGCTCCAGAACAGATCCTTGGGGAACTACCAACACCAGTAATAATGGATACGATAAACACCATCATGAAATTTCCATTCTACAGGTCGCTTTACAGCAGAAGGTGTTTGGTTTGACTTGTGTGAACGTCTTCTTTTCCATTATCCTTCTGTTTTAAAGAAAACTGAAGTCCTTCCTGAAGTCAGTACAGATTATTTTGATCAGCTCACCTGAGATTATTTTGATCAACTCACCATCTGTCCCTTTTTAAGTGTTATCAGTAAGTGACATTTTTGTCACACTGTAACCTTTGTAAAAAAAACATGCAAGTTTTCATGAAAGAGTAGATAATCCAAATATCCATCTACAACCCCCTCGTCTCCTTTTTTTTTTGCACATGACATCAGGGTGTCACACCTACGGCCAGTTTAAAGTGTCCAATTCACCTACGATATGTCTTTGAATCTAGGAGCAAACTGGATCACCCAGAGAAAGCCCACATGAACACGGGGAGGAGAATCAGACTCCACAAAGAAGGCACCCCGTATGAGAACCAAACTGGAGAACCTCTTGTTGTGAGGAGACAGTGCTATCTGCTGTGCCACTCTGTCCCCCCCAAAAAAAATCCACATAACCATTTAATTATAAACGGACATTCTCAATGTCTTGAAATGGCAATGCAAAGGTGAAAAACACCTGTATAATTTCATATTATTTTGAATACCAGCTTTTGGGGGTTTTACACTACTGGATCCCCACCAAAGTCCTGGGAAGGAGCCAGAGGACAGTGATAGGTATCACAAGCTGTGATGAATCTGGGGAACAAATCACTTCTGCTCTGCCATAGTTCAGAATATCTTTTACCTATCATTATAGCTCACTACGTGTAACTGAGTAGAAGATGAAAACAATGTGAGGTCAGTGTATCTTGTAGGTATGTCTGTGGGGTTTGTAGCTTGGCTCAAGTGAAATGAGAAGATCCTTGAAGAACGCTCAGACACCAAGAAAATGTCTGTAACCTATAGGCTACTGTTTGTGAGGCAATGATGTCTGGTTAATTTACAAGTACCCAATGTAAGATGGCCTGACCTCAACCACTCTGTATATTTTGTCAACAACATTTTCTGTATGCTGTATGCAAAATATACCTTTTACAACTTTACTGTCTTATAACCTTTCACCTATTATGTCATATTAATTGTTTATGTACTATATTGCAATGATACAGGAACTACCATCCAATAAGTGACTGAAAAGTGTATGGTCAAGTGATGTTTTTATTTTATTTGTCTTGCCTGCTTGGCCTAGTTCATGGCTGAAGATTGCCTTTGGGCCAGTTCACTAAACCAGTAAACAAATGCAAATAAAGAAATAAAATAAAATATATGCCAACTTATAGTTGTGTGCTACTCTTGAATCATAATTTAATTACTAATTAACGTCAAATGAATTTATTAGTAGTAGTGTCACTTCATCCCTCATACCATTATTTTTACAAAATGTAATCATTGCCCTCTTACTTCTCCAGCTGTGTGCAGTAGTGAACTACAGTGATATAGTGCTCTTAGATTAGATTGTGTTATGCAATTTCTACCACGTACTTTCAGGTAGTTATTATATCACTGTCAACATACCTCCCTTTGTACCTGTCCTCCGCAACATTGTCTATCTATCAAACATATCTTCTCTGCCTGCAGATTGTTGTTGTTTGTCTTTTCGGCTTTTCCCGATTAGGGGTCGCCACAGCAGAACTCTGGTCCGCTAATGATTGGCAGTTGATTTTTATGGTGCCGACGCCCAACCTTCAGCGAAGGCACACCCATTCAAGCATGTCTTTCGGAGGCCACTCGACCGCGGGGAGGACATGCAGACTCCACGCAGAAGGCACTCCAGCCGTGAATCGAACAGGAGAACCTCTTGATGTGAGGCAACAATGCTACCACTGTACCACCGCAGCTCAAACTCAGATCAAAATGGTTTATTATATCATTCCTCTCCTTCTCTCCTTAATAATTTGATCCCACCTAGCCAACTCAGAAGCCCAGTTTACCTTTATCATCTCTGTTACCAGTTTCATTGCACTTGGTAGTCTGAGACAGTGTAGGAGCTATCGGATGCTCACTGACAATCAGCTGCTATTGGACTAACAATGATATAGTTTGTGAGAGATGCGATCATCTATATAACCTGGAGGCCACCATCTTTGCTACAGAGATGATGAATAAGCTGCACATAATCTCACACATACCTTCACAAGATCACACAAAACCAAATGATGTTGACGTAAAAAAAAAAATCACTCCCCAAACCTTCAAGAATCATGACTAGAGAACATTGGCAACAACCCATTAACACTACTCTATCATAGTCACGTAACCCAATGAGTCACTAGGCTGAAAACTGCATATCTTTTACCACCACTTAATTGGTTGATACAAGTAGAAATGTCCTAAAATTATTAACTCAGTCATCTTTCACTCTACCATTTAATGGACAAAGCATTTGCTGCAGTACACTGCCACTTTTAGGCAGCCTGTCTTCTTTATCGTCATCACCACAAAAACTTTTGCATTAAATTCCAGTCTAGACCATACCAAGGTTACTCTGCAATTTGAACACATTCATAAGTGTGTTGCAATAGAGACTTGATTTAAATATAAATACAACATTCCCTCTTTACCAGGTTTCAGTACTTATGACATATTTACACCTGCAGGAGGGAATCAATATTCATTGTAGATCAATAATCTCAACACAGCGTCCACACGACCCACAAACACAATTTGTTGAACTTCAAACTGCCCTAAACAAGGCAAATTATCAGTTCAAGCCTGCTATAGGTCACCTTTCATATCTTCACAAGACCATGAAAGATTTCTAAACATGCTTACTAAGTAACCCATAAACTTAAACACCTTTTGAATTGTGAGTTCAATTATCCATTGATTAAGTGGAGCAACTATACCGCAAATGTTTGGCACATCCAAAGCTTCCTAAGCATATTAACTGCCAACTTCCTTATATACATAGTTAAACAGCCCTTTAGGGGTCAAAATCTTCAAGAGCCACATTAACATCATACAACGTTACACTACTTCCATAGTATCCTCTCATCATTTTTGATGAATCCAGTAATAAATCAGTAAACTTCTCTTATGAGGCACATAAATGCATTACAATGAACATCAATCAATTGAGGGGTGATAAAGAGACAAACCTATTAAAACTGTATAATGAGCTATAAAATTTCATCTGTACAATTTCCAGCTTACCTCAGATGTCATTTATGCCAATGAATTTTATTCCTACCTAATAAACAACGTAAACTAAACAGCCCAACTTCATTGAAATATAATGGAGAACATAAAAATAAATCACATTAGCAGAATGCCTGCAAAACTAAACCACCTTAGTGGAATGCCTGCATTAGTAAGCTCTAAAATAAAAGAAAAAAAATAATTAACGCCTATAATAAATCAAGTTAACAAATTAAGGCCTATAATAAATAAGGCTTAACCCATGTTAAAATCTCCTATCAAAAAAGATCAGCAAAAATCTGAAAGATCAAAACTCCATTCACTTAAAATTAACATCTAAAACCAAGGACAATTATAAATCCTTCTTTAACTGCATAAAACAACTAAGAAATGTTATTCAGCAAGGCTCTGAAGTTATTCATAATGGTATTACCTGCTCTGGCACTAAATATGTTGCTTAATGTACTTCCAGATAAATTTAGTTCCAACGTCTCACCAGATACAGTAACTGAAGTTGTAAAAATTCCTGAGAGTCTTCCTTCCCCCAAGATTAGTATTGGAATATGCCCAAACTGCTCTCCCTACTTATGTATTTGAACTGCTATGCCTCTTCACTTAAACTAAATGCGAAGAGGCATGGCATTATCACCTTTGCTAAACAAATTTCAGCAGCAAAGTATACAGTATAGACACCACTCCACTCTAAACTGCTATAGTCGTCAGACACCTTATCCTTTCACCAACAATAGCCAGAAAACCCTTCCATCGAGCCCTCTAAATAGGAAAGGTATCAGAAGGCGTTATAGTTCTTCTATATTCTACCATGAGCAGAACAATTACAGAATACAGTTCCCTGTTTAATACATATCTAACCAAACACGTTACACAGCTAGAAAGACCCCACAGAATCCTAACTAAAGAGATCACCTGAATAAATAACTTCAACTACCAAGACAAGCTTGAAGCTCTAGCCCTATACTCTGTCTCTTGGAAACTCTTGCACGGTGATTTATGTCTATGTTCATAGGATTGTTCATAGATTAGTACTAAGCTAACTGCCCTTGCGAGCCATTTTAAGCCTAGCAAATTATCCCTTGTGAGACTCAAACCCTGCACCTTGTGTTTGTAAGGCAAACACCTTAACCATTAGGCCACCCTACCAATGCTGTCAGGAATCCAGTCCTATTTGATCTTCTACATCTCCAACAAACAAATGGTTCCATAAACAGTGGGACTAAAGACTCAAACCTCCATCAGCAAAAGTACAAGTCTCAGTGAAGGAACAGATTTATCAGTCATTATCAGTCAGCACTCCTCTCATCTCTGGAATAATCTTCCTTTACATATAAAACATAATGATATCTTCACTAAGTTTAAGACAAATCTTGATGAATAGATGGGCACCCATAAAGTCATTCCAGGCCTAACTTGTTTTCCCCTTTTGAGGGCAGGAGGTGCCCTACGAGGGTAGGTACTGGCAAGGTGATTATGGTTTATGGTCAGACTCTGTCTTGTAAACTCTATACATTTATGGCTCTATGACTCAGATTATGTTAAATGAATTATAAGCAGTTAGTAAATAAATGTAGGTTCTGAATTATAAATAAAATATAACTGGGAACAACAGCAATGGAAGTGGTAAATGATGCATGTGGAGGACCTAAATAAAGAGTGCCAGTGCTGGTGTTGCTTTGGATGTGGGGATATGAAATCTAATATAACTATAAATAATTTGAAATAAAAGTATGAACTAGTGCTGGCAAGTATGTGCTACTGCAAAGTTCTTAATTTTTGTTAAATTATAACTTGCTTGAATTGTGTGTTGGTAGTTGCTTCACAGAGTACAGAAAGAAGAAATGCAAACAACTGATACTAAATCACTAATACAGTTTATTGGGTACTAATTCTAGCATCTTTTGAATTGTTCACTTAAGCTGTTGAGCAATAAATGGATTACATTAAAGTCACAAAAATAATGGGGTTTGAGCCAACAAAAACAAAAAAGGAATATTCCTTTAAAATTAAACCAAACAACAAAATCCTGGTCAATATTCAGAAACAAGTACATAATAACCCAGGGCCTGAAACAACTTTATAAACTCATAATTTAAAGTAGCACATTATAATTAAATGTTTAAAACTCACCACTTAATATCAGCATCTTATAAAGAATACTATCAGATTGTATATAAATAGTGATTTTATAACATATATATTACTCTTATACTAACCAGATTGATATCCATAGCAAAGCCTGTTACTACAGATACTGTGCTCCTACATATATTAGCATATTTCCCACCTTTTTATTCAAGCAAGTCATCCCCTCAGGATATTCAATCCCTCCTTAACTCAACTCACATCCATATCCACAGCAATCCCTCTTCAACCCAAACTTACAACCATAACGACAGCAGTCCCTTCTCAACTGTAACTCACATCTACATACATCCAGAAGTTGTTGAGGCTTGGGTGTTCGTTTAAATAGTTTATTGAATACAAACACATCAGGATGGATAGCAGGAAGAGTGAACTTAAACGAACTATCTAACTAACTGAATGACTACATACTTGCCTACTCACACTCTGGCTGTTCACTCTAAATGGCACTCTTGCTTGCACATGCTCATTACTTGTGTGATATAGGGAAATATTGCCAGCCAAGCTATCTGCAATTTTGTAAATAATTCTATGTACTTTGTGAATATTGATATGATTCATACAGAAATATATGTTATGTACTGAGCTAAAATGTATCCACAGTGTACCATGCTGGAACATAAAAGATTAACCTGCAAAACTTAAAAATATTTGAGGTTAAATTACTTTATAGCTGGGCCATAAACAAAATATGCTATCTTAGTTTCAGTTCAATAGCTGACACAATGTCTATAGCAGGAAGTTTTTGTATTATTTTGAAAGAGAAATAATTACTAGGTTTCAAATGTAAAAGTGATTTGTTGCTTTATGACTTCCTAGCAGCTGCAAAGATCTGAGAGATATGTATTTCTAACACAGAGATGTTAAATTATGTTAGTTTCTGTTAAGCCTGGGAACTGAAGTCAGGTGACAAAGGGTGATGTCATCCAAGCTGACCCAGCAGTAATATCTGATATTAATTTGAGAACTCTCTTAGAGAGAGACTGCATTTTGTATTTTGTCTTGGACCAAGAAAGAACATCCACTCATCATCAACATCTGTACTTGCCTTCCTCTGTAAATAAGTTTTTTAGGGCATAGTAACTCTTTTTAGATATAGTTAGAAATAAAGCAAAGATTAGTTTAGCTGTTTCTGTATTTATTTGAGACAGTCCTGCATTGTTCTTTTAAATATTCCCTGTGATTTTGAATTCTAAAGTAACTGTGCTAAGTTTACTGAGTATTGTCTTGTTCTTTTATTATTTATTATTAAATGTATTTAAACCTGTCTTTCTGGCTAATATTTTGTGAGACATAGTTAAGCTCTGAAAGTACTTGCATATGTATTTGGTGACACTGTACAGGCCACTCCTAAATAGCCTTGCTCTTGATCAGACTACCATTCGGATTAATAGTAATAGTATACAGTAGGATTGGATTCCCTTTGTTAAGGGCCTTATAGTTACTGATAAGGATGGCTGGTGGCAGCTGGCACTACCTTATTGTCTGGGCAGGAGGAGGCATAGCTAGTAAACCTGTGCCAGCCTTCCCCAGGTGTGTGTGTGTGTGTGTGTGTGTGTGTGTGTGTGTGTGTGTGTGTGTGTGTGTGTGTGTGAGTGTGTGTGTGTATTTGTATGTAAATCAAATCTCAATGTGTGTGTTGGCTACTTGGGCAGGGACACAAAGCAGTGGTTGGACAGACAGGGTGCTGGAGGTCTTAGTTTGGCCACTCAGCTGAGATCTCAACTCTATAGCTGTGCCAGTGGGGAGTCTTATTGGGGATCTGGAGAAAGAGGGAGAAACCATCCACAGACTGACTGTGATCTCTGTGTGCTCTTAAGGGAAATTGCACTTTACTGTGTGTGTACTTGTCATCCTCCCATTGTGTACATCCCCCATTGTTGCCAGTGGTGAGGACTGAGGCTCCTTGATTACTATGCCAGTGCAGGAGCATCATATATTAAATGGTGGACAGTGGTGGGATATCCACATCACATATTAATTGGTTGGCAGTAGGATAGCCACATCACATATTAATTGGCTTGTAGTGGCGTGGATAGTGAATTCCTGTAGCCTGAGTACATTGGTCAATGAAGGTGTTTGTACTCTCAATTAGCCACACAGTGAACATTCAGAGTTTCAAATTGCAATTGTTTTATTTTTTTGTTAGCTTAGTTAGTCAGGCATACCAGGCAAGCATGTCAGCAGAGGTATATAGCAAGCTGACAAAGAGCCAGTTGGCCGAGATGTGACATTTTAAAGAACTGGTGCATGGAAACCTGACTAAGGCTGAGATGACTGTAGATTTGGGCACAGCTGCATCACAGACCAATGATCAGGAGGACAATCAGACTGGCCTTGAAGATGTACAACTCTCAGAAAATGGACAGCTCAACCTTTCCACAGAGGACTTAAAATCCGTATAGAGTTAGAGACTGGAGCTGGAGGCCAAGTGTTTGGAAATAGAAGCAGCAGAGAGACTGAAATGTCTAGAGGCTGAGGAAAATGAGAAAATGTGATGTCTAGAGGCTGAGGAGAAGGAGAGGCACAGGTAACATGAAAAGGAGATGCTGACTCTTCGCTAGAGTCATGGAGGTAATGGGGAAGGGAGTAACTCAACCCCAGAAGCAACAAAGGTCAGCAAATTTCTTTCACAATTTACAGAGGGGGATAATTTTGATAGTTTCATTCATTTGTTTGAGTGGGTATGTAAACAGTATAATGTTGACCAAAGGCTCTGGGAATGGTTCCTGACCCCCTTACTCCATGGTAAAGCTGTAACTGCTATTTCTAAATTGTCTGATACTGATTGCTTAAATTATAATATTATAAAAAACTGTCTTTTAGAATGATTTAAGTTAACACCTAAAGCTTATAGAAATAAGTTTTGTGAGCATATATGCAAGGCAGATGAAAGTGTGTGTGAATATATTGCTGAACTAAGCACTTATTTTCATAGGTGGGCAAGTGGATGTCAAGTCACCACTTTTGAAGGGCTGGCAGACCTTTTGGTGAGGGAACAAGCCTTTAGCACTTTGCCTGAGGACATTAGAATCTGGTTAGCTGATAGACGAAGCAAAACTGCAGATGAGTTGGGGAAGAAGAGAGACCTATACCTAGCAAGCAGGGCATCACTGCACAGGAAAGGGACACCCCAGTGCTGTTTATGGGTCTAAGGGAACCCATGGTGGGCAGCCCAGACTGCCGCACTAGAGTCTGCCAGTAGCAGGGAAAGCCACTAGTCCGGGTACATGTCCAGGACCAAGGTTAAATGTTTTAAATGCAACCATTGGGGCCATGTAGCACACAGATGTCCAAGGAGGCAAGGTGAGGACCAAAAGGTGGGAGAGACAGTAAGTGGAAATGACAAAATGTCATCGGTAAGTTGTCTCAGAACAACATGGGTGCCAAACTACCACAAGAGGTTATATCCTATCTTAGTGGATGGGAAAGAGGCCACTGCTAAGAGAGATACAGCCTCTAATCTAACCATTTTGAAGCCTGCAATAGTTCCAGTGGAGCACTACTTGCTTGGGCAGTCTACTCCAGTCAGAGCTTTAGGAGGGACCACATTCCAAATACCTTTGGCTAGGGTTCACCTTGACTGGGATGATGGAAAAGGAAGCCGGCGAGTAGGTATTTTTGAGGATATCTCTGCAGATGTCCTGATAGGGAATGATTTTGATAATGCAGTACTGTGTGTGCATGCAGTTACATGTAGTCAGGCTTGGAGACAAGCATGTGGGTCTGGTACCCTGGGAGAGACCCAGACAGACCACACACTTGCAGCCAGGACTGATGAGGTGGTTACTTCAGGGAGTGAGCTACCCTGTAGCAGTGAGACTGAAGGTTAGCAACAGCTGCTTGTGGGTACTGATGTTCCCATGGACAGAGTGACTGCAAGGGCAGAGGTGGGTAGTAGTACCCAGGCTGACAGTGAGGCACCGCTATCAGAGGATACCAGCCTTCCTGTGGAAGGAGAGCTGGGATGGGTTACAAAGAGAGAGTTGAGACAGGCTCAGCTATCAGACCCTACATTACAAGGCCTGAGGGATGTAGCTAGTGAGGCACCTGATTCTCAAGGGAAGGGGGATCTGTATACTGGGACAAAGGGTCACTGTATAGAGAGTGGGCCTCTGAGGGAGGGCTAGAGGTTGAGAGAATACAGCAGTTGGTAGTACTCAGAGCCTACCATCTGGCACTTCTATCCATAGCCCATGATATTCCCTGTGCAGGTCATATGGGCATAAAATGTACAAAGAGACATATTATTCAGAACATTTTTTGGCCTGGAATTTCCAGAGGTGTAACAGGGTACTGCAGGACATGTGAGCAGTGCCAAAAGGTAGGCAAGGCAGGAGAAAAGGTGAAAACTCCTTTGATGCCTTTGCCTGTGGCTGAGAATCCATTTCAGATTGTAGCTGTGGATATTGTGAGGCCTCTGAGTACCCCAAGTTCCACAGAGAAAAATTATATCATAGTGGTAATAGATTATGCTACCAGATACCCTGAGGTGGTGGCTCTGTCCTCCATTGAGGCAGAAAAGATGACAAATGCTTTGTTAGAAACTTTCAGCAGGGTAGGTTTTCCAAAAAAAATACTGACTGACAGAGGTGTCAATTTCATGTCAGACCTGCTGGCTTGTCTGTGAAAGCACTGTGGGGTGAAGCACCTAAAGATCACCACTACCATCCCCAGACTAATGGTCTTGTTGAGAGGTTAAACTCTACACTCAAGTCCATGCTATGGGCATTTTCAGACCAGTTTAAGAGGGACTGGGACAAATATTTTCCTCATCTGTTGTTTGCTTACAGAGAGGGGTCCCAGGAATCCACAGATTTTTCACCCTTTGAGTTTCTGTATGGGCATAGGGTGAGAGGACCCCTAAATTAGATTTGTGATGAGTGGGAGGGAAAGAGTGAATCACACAAGGAGTCTGTTGTGGCATATGTCCTAAACCTCAGGACAAGGCTCAGAGAACTCATGGGCTTGGCCCAGGGAACCTGGCAGATGCCCAACAGCAGAAAAAGGCCTTGAGATTTTGGGATCCAGGTGGATAGTAGTCTCTCCTTTGATAATCACATCATCACAGTAGTCAGGAAATCCTTCTACATGGCACACCTCATCACAAAAGGGTTCTCTTCCAGGAAAAAAATGAAGTCATTGTTCTTCTCTACTCGACACTCATTAGACTCATTACACAGTACAACACCCCTTTTGGAATGTACCTCACAAGACATCTGCAGCAGCTGGACAGGCCACAGAAGTACCTCACAAAGAGCATTACTGGCCTCAAACAGATGCCCTACACTGACTGTCTAAAAAAACTCCATCTTTACTCCATAGCATATCGCCTACTCTGAGGTGATCTCTGCCTAACATATAAAGCTATGTCAAACCCAGAGCTGTTGGACATGCTACACCTGAAGAAATCCCACTCCTTCTGAGCTACACGCTCTAGGAACCTAAACCTTGTCACCACAATAAACAGGACATATAGATAGATTCTTGTCCCAGAGACTTCCCATACTCTGGAACAAGCTACCCATCTATGTCAAGCAAAGTTTCTCATTAGCACTCTTCAAGAAAAATCTTGATGAGTGGATGGGAAATAGGAAATACACCCCAGGGATCACTTCTGTGGCTCTTCTTGACAAAGGCACAGGAAAATAACTTTCTTGGGTGGCATAAGCCAGGGAACACTGTTGGCTAGGCTTACTTAGGCCCTTGGGTCGATAGCCTAGTACCTACATATGAACCTATGAACCTATGGTATGACAAGAATGCTTGAGCTAGAGAGTATGCTGTAGGGCAGCAGGTAATGGTTCTCATTCCTGTCAGACACAACAAGCTGCAGGCAACTTGGGAGGGACCCTACAAGGTGATAAAGAAGGTCAGTGATGATAACTACATGGTAGAACTGCTAGGCAGGAGGCAGGGACACAAACTGTACCATGTTAACATGATGAAACCTTACCATGACAGAAGGGCCTTTGTGCTGCAAATTTGAGTGGAATGCAGGAGGAGTCTGAGGGAGATCTGGTGACTGATCTCCTCAGTGAGGCTTGAACTGACACCTCAGTGGAAGGGGTAGCAATGTCCCAGCAGCTATCCCATACCAAGGTTCGATAAATCCGAGCAGTGTTACAGGAATTTGGGGACATGTTCACTGGGAAACCATGGTGCACCAAACTGGTGCAGCACCATGTGGGTACAGGACCCCAAAGGCCTATTAAGCAGGCCCCTTACAGGGTGCCTGAGAGAGTCAAACAGACTCTGAGGGTGGAGAAACAGGAAATGTTGGAACTAGGGGTAATTCAGGAGTCCAGCAGTCCATGGGCCTCCCAGTGGTGCTGGTACCAAAGAAGGATGGCAGCACTAGGTTCTGTGTGGACTACAGGAAATTAAATAGTCACACAGAGTCAGATGCTTACCCCAAGCTTAGGACAGATGAAGCCCTAGAGCAGCTGGGTGGGGCTAAGTATCTTACCACTATTGATCTTATCAAGTGTTACTGACAGGTGCCCTTGATTCCCAGTGCTAGAGAGAGGTCAGCCTTTGTGACTACTTTTGACTGGTCTGAGTTCATGAAGATGCCCTTTGGGATGAAAAATGCCCAAGTGACTTTTCAGAGGCTGGTAAGTTCAAATCCTAGCAGGAACAGAATATTTTGCTCTTGCTTACCTAGATGATATTGTTATCTACAGCCATTCCTGGCAAGAGCACCTTCAGCATGTCAGGGAGGTGCTGGGCAGACTATAGAGGGCAAGGTTGACCATTAAGCCCAGCAAATGTCAGGTGGGTATGGCAGAGGTCTCCTACCTGGGACATAGAGTGGGGAGTCATAAGATCAGGCCAGAACCTACTAAAGTGGAAGCCATTCAGGTATGGCCTGCTCCTGTTACCAAAAAGTAGGTGAGGGCATTCTTAGGGACATCAGAATACTACAGAAAGTTTGTCCCCAATTATAGTACCATAGTTGCTCCCCTCACAGACCTGACAAGGGAAAACAGGCCAGATAAGGTAGTGTGGACCCCAGCATGTGAGCAGGCATTTCAGAAGCTTAAAGGGGCTTTGGGAGGACCCCCTGTGTTAGCCAGTCCAGATTACAGCAAAGAATTTGCTGTGCAGGTGGATGCTTCAAACCATGGGGTGGGGGCTGTACTTAACCAGGTTTCCTCAGAGGAAGAAGAGCACCCAGTGGTATATCTCAGTCATAGGCTCCAACCCAGGGAGGAATGGTATGCAGCTGTAGAAAAAGAATGTCTAGCTATAGTGTGGGCACTGCAGAAACTTCAGCCTTATCTGTGTGGAAGGAAATTCACTGTAGTTACAGACCACAATCCCTTAACATGGCTACATTGAGCCAGCCAGCAAAATGCCAAGTTACTATGGTTGAGCCTAGGGTTACAAGCATATGATATGACAGTGCAGCACTATGGTGGAGTTAACAATGCCAATGGAGATGGGGTCTTAAGACAGGGAAAGGGGTAAGGTACTCCCAAATAGGCTCAACCCTCTCAAGCAATGTTTCTCAAGGGTCACTTGAAAAACTAGCTTGAATTATTTTTTTTGGGGGGAGGGATGTGATATAGGGAAATATTTCCAGCCCAGCTATCTGGAATTTTGTAAATATTCTATGTCATTTGTGAATATCTATATGATTTATACAGAACTGTATGTAATGGACTGAGCTAAAATTTATCCACAGTGTACCCTGCTGAAACATAGAAGATTAACCTGCAAAACCTAAGAGTAGTTGAGGTTAAATTACTTTATAGTTGGCCATAGACAAAAGATGTTATCTCAGTTTCAGTTCAGTAGCAGACACAATGTCTATAGCAGGAAGTTTCTGTATTATCTTGAAAGAGAAATAATTACTAGGTTTCAAATGTAAAATCATCTTATTGCTTTATGACTTCCTAGCAGCTGCAAAGATCTGAGAGATATGTATTTCTAACACAGAGATGTTAGGTTCTGTTAGTTTCTGTTTAGCGTAGGAACTGAAGTCAGGTGACAAAAGGTGATGTCATCCAAGCTGGCCCAGCAGTAATATCTGATATTAATTTGGGAACTCTCTCAGAGAGAGACTGTATATTTTGTCTTGGTCCGAGCAAGAACATCCACTTATCATCATCAACATCTGCACTTGCCTTCCTCTGTAAGTAAGTTTTTTGGGGCATAGTAACTCTTTATAGATATAGTTAGGAATAAAGTAAAGATTAGTTTAGATGTTTTCTGCATTTATTTGAGACTGTCCTGCATTGTTGTTTTAATTATTCCCTGTGGTTTTGAACACTGAAGTAACTGTGTTGGGTTTACTGAGTATTGTCTTGTTCTTTTATTATTTAATATTAAATATATGTAAACCTATCTTTGTGGCTGATATTTTATGACACATATTTAAGCTCTGAGAGTACTTGCATATGTATTGGTGACACTGTAAAGGCCACTCCTAAATAGCCTTGCTCTTGGTCAGACTACCGTTCAGATTAATAGTAATATTACATAGTAGGATTAGACTCACTTTGTTAAGGGCCTTATAGAAGCTGATAAGGGTGGCTGGTGGCAGCTGGAACTACCTTATGGGCAGGAGGGGGCATAGCTAGTAAACCTGTGCCAGCCTTCCCCAGGTGTGAGTGTGTGTGTGTGTGTGTGTGTGTGTGTGTGTGTGTGTGTGTGTGTGTGTGTGTGTGTGTGTGTGTGTGTGTCTGTATGTGTTTGTATATAAATCAAATCTCAAAGTGTGTGCGTGTTGGCTACTTGGGCAGGGACACAAAGCATTGGTTGAACAGAGAGGGTGCTGGAGGTCATAGCTTGGCCACTCAGCTGAGATCTCAACTTTATAGCTGCGCCATTGGGGAGTCTAATTGGGGATCTGGAGAAAGAGAGAGAAACAGCCCCTGACTGACTGTGATCTCTGCATCCTCCCATTGTGTACATCCCTCACTGTTGCCAGTGGTGAGGATTGAGGCTCCTTGATTACTGGGCCAGTGCTGGAGCATCCAAACGTGCATGCATGTGCTGACTCACTGGAAAGCTTCTTAAAGGTATATCACACATTGATCTACATCAACCACAGCAATCCCTCCTCAGCCTTAAATCGTGTCCACAAACACGGCAAGCCCTCGTTAACCCAAGCTCACGACTATAACTACAGCAGTCCCTCCTCAACTCTAATTCACATCCACAACCACATCAATCCCTCCTCAGCCTTAACTCATGTCTACAAACACAGCAATCCCTCCTGAACCCTAACTCATGTCTACAACTGCAGTAATCCCTCCTCAACACATGTCTGCAACCACGGCAATCCTTCCTCAACCCTAACTCGTGTCTACAACTACAGCAATTCTTCTTTAACTCTAACTCACAACTACAACCACAGCAATCCCTTCTCAACCTTAACTCATGTCTGCAACTACAGCAATCCTGCCTCAACCCTAACTCAAGTCTACAACTGCAGCAATCCCTCCTCAACTCTAACTCACAGCCACAGGCACAGCCACAGAGGGGGTAAAGTATTGGGTGTATGTACATGCCCATTGTAAGCGTTTTTTGCTTTATTAGACAAAACTGAAATTGTCTCCCTGAATGTACGTAACTGCGACATTTGTTTAGCTCAGTAATGTCTGTGCAGTATGACATTGATGCTGCTATACTAACTGGTACCTTCTCTTTCCGATGCTCATTTATACATGTGTACATCACTAGATTTTGTTCAAGATCCATCCATAATTTTTTTTGTAACTGTTTTATATTTATTATTGTGCAGTATACATTCTTGGATCTTACTTGTTATTTTACTATTGTATCCTCTGTATTGTTGTCAGTCCAGAACATGACTGAATAGGGTCCTCGGACCAGACCACCTACATACTTAACAAATTTAAAATAAAATAAAGAAAGAATCTACCGCTATATAAACTTATGAACAAAACAATGAAAAATCTATATTTATGTAGAAAATGTTTAGTTGCGGCTATAATTATAGTAAAACCTTTTTACTGTTCTCAGTACTGTACTCTGTTTGCAAATGGTCTGTAAAAACAACATAAGAGACACCAGGATATATGCAGACTCCAACTCCTAAATTATTCACTGAACAATAAAGTTAACTAATGTAGAATCAGATTTGCAAGAAAAAAATTTTATTTATTTATTTATTTTACATTTGTTAACCGGGCTAGTCTAGCTGGATACATATCCGTTTTCAGTAGAGGCCCGAGGAGAAAAGCTCCAAACAAACAAAATGGTCAGTACATGTTTAAATTAGATTCAAAATAGAGTTACAAAAAAAGAGAATACAAATAACATTTACAAGATGAAAAAAAATTACATATAAGTTATATAAGACAAAGAACATACTGGAGGTAATACATAGCATTAATTTCACATAGTAATGGAATATAGACTGGATCAAGTATAATCCTCATTACTATTAGGAATGAGAGATTTTAGAGATCTGGATAAGGGAAATGGGCTAGGGAGATGTGGGACTCGGAGGGTATGAGATATGTAGTTAGTCAGGTGCACGACATGGGCATAGCCACTGTGTTGTGAGATATTCTTTAAGGTTGTTTTTGAATTGAGTGTGTGAGGTTGCAAGTCTTAGGTAGTTTGGCAGGGAGTTCCACGGCTTTCCAATGGAGTTGGCGTAGAGAGCATCCCCACCTGAGTTCTTAGCTTTAATGGTTAGGATCTGGGTACTGTTAGATGATCGAAGACTATTGAGGTTAGTGTATGGAGTCAGAATGCTGCACAGTGACGGAGTTTTATCAGGATGGTTGATTATTTTGTAAGCTTCGGTGAGTTGGTTAAGTTTGAGGAGATTAGGCAGTTCCAACCAGCCAAGGTTCCTCAGGTTAAGACAATGGTGGGTTCGATAAGGGAAACCTGTTATAAATCTAGCAATGTGGTTGTAGGCAAGAGAGAGCATGTTAAGTTCACGTTTATTGAGGAAAGAGAGGACCAGGGAAGCGTAGAGGAGGGAAGAGAGGAGATGGGTACGGGCAATAGTTAATTTGGTAGAAGGAGTTAAGAAATTTTTAATTCTGTACATGGATCCTAGTTTTTTGTTAACAGACTTTACGGTTTGAGTAATGTGTATGTCGAATTTGAGCTTATGATCAATGGTAACTCCTAGTAATTTGGTACTGGTGACAGGGGTTATGAGGGTCCCATTGTTGGATTTAACATGGAAGGTTATATTGTTAGAGTTTGGGAGTTCTTTACCTAGGGGTGAGAAAACGTTGGGGAAGAATAGTAATAATTTCGTTTTAGTTGGGTTAAGTAGGAGTTTCAAATCGGTGAACCATTTTTCAACTAGAGAAAAACAGTGTTGAGTGGTGGTTTGGAGATTCGAGAGGGAGACGTCTGAGCAGATTAGGGTGGAGTCGTCGGCATATTGGATGCAGGTGGATTTAGGGATGACTGATTGAAGGTCATTTATGAAGATGGAAAACAGAAGTGGGCCCAGTATAGAGCCCTGAGGAACACCTATGGTATTTGGGAGCAGTCCTGATATACAGTTTTGCCACAGGACAGCTTGTTGCCTACCAGTGAGGTAGGCCTTGAACCAGTTTAGTGCTGGAGTGTCCAGATGCAGGGTTTCAAGGGTGTTAAGAAGGAGCTGATGATTGACCATATCAAAAGCTTTTGATAGGTCCAGAAAGAGGGCAGAGGATATAAGTTTGTTGTTTCGATTGTTATTGATGGAGTCAACAAAGGAAAGGAGGGCAGTAGTTGTACTATGGTGGGGGCGAAAGCTGTGCTCGGAGTTGGACAAGAGATGATTAAAGGTTAGGTAGTGAAGAAGTTGTTTGTGGATGCATCTTTCCATGATTTTCGCTATTGGGGACAGTATTGCTATTGGTCTATAATTTGACGTTTCCATGGAGGTACCTCCTTTGTGAAGTGGAATGATATAAGAAATCTTCCAGATAGAGGGGATGTTCATTTCAGTTATAGTTCTATTGATAAGGATTGATATGGGGTAGTCTATTACATCAGACGCAATTTGTAAGAATTCTGCAGGAAGGTGGTCAGCCGCTAGGGTGTTTGGTTTGAGTTTTTTTAAGAGGGTACGTATATAAGAGGAAGAGACTGGTTTTAAATTGTAAGGGGTAGGGGTGTCAACATGCTGTTGAGTGGCAGATGGGGGAGTGGAGGTTAGATGACTGGCTAGATTTTGGATAGTCTCAGTGAAGAAGGAGTTGAAGGCGTTGGCTACTTCTTCCTGTCCTTTCTCTATCAGTTTCTCCGGGGTTGGGGTGGAGGTTTTACCTGGGTGCAGAAGGTTGTTAAAACCTGCCCAGAATTTCTTTGGGTTGTTCTGGTGTTTTTGCTGGAGGTGGCAGAAGTATTGTTTTTTATCTTGGGTAACAGCTGTTTTAGTGGTGTTTCTTAGTTGTTGAAATTTAGTGCGATCTTGGGAGGTTTTTGTGGCTCTCCATTTATCCCAGGCTTGGTCACGGAGTTTGATTTTGGTTTTGGTTTCTCTAGTTAGCCAAGGTGCTATACGAACTTTGGATCGAATTTGCCTATGTGGGGCATGAGAGTCAAGTATCTTAAGGAATGTGTCATTGAAGTGTGACACACTCTCGTCGAGTGGTAGGGTTTTTAGTATGGTCCAGTTGCAGGATTTCAGGTCGGCAAGAAATAGTTGTGGGACAAATTTCTTTTTATTTCTGATTATTCTATATAGGGGGGGGGGGTTAGAAGTTGGGCATTTATGTTTAATGATATACGTTATTAGGTGGTCACTGAGGTCACTGGGAAGGGTGCCTGTGGTGTAGTTGTTTGAGTCCCTATTAGTAAGGATCCAGTCAATGATGCTTTCTTTTTGAAGAGAGTTACCTATTCTGGTTGGGGATAGGATGGTTTGGGAAAAACCATGTAGATTGATAGGTTGTGGAGTTGTATGGGTAGAACAGAGAGACCAGTCAATGTTAACGTCTCCAAGTACTATGGTTTCTTGTGGGTAGCTGGTGGCTAGCCAGCTCAGGGTTTGCTCCAGGTTTTCTGTGTTGTTCCCTGGTGGGATATAAGTTACAATGAGGTTGATGCATTTTTGAGAGTTTAGGCAGATCTGTAGGGCAATAATTTCTAGGTTATAGATTATAGGAGGTTGTATTGGATTCTTAAGGATATTCAGGGTATTTTTAAACATAACAGCTATTCCTCCACCTTTTTTCTTTGCACGATCAGCCCTAATAATATTGTACCCGGGTGGGAGGATCTCTTCATTCTTAGTAGAGGGCTTTAGCCATGTTTCGGTTAGACACATAATGTCAGGGGAATGAGTAGCTATATTGGCGTGAAGGTTGTGAACTTTGTTGTTAATGCTTCTTAGGTTCAGATGTAGTATTAGAAGGGAGTCAGTAGATTTTCGGGTTAATTTATAGGGGTTGGAGTCTGGCATGGTGGTGGGACCTGGGTTAGGGTGAATATCGCCGTCGATGTTTATACGATTTTTCAGGTAAACTAAAAATCTTTGTAATTTAAATAGGATTTTGAGATTAGCTTTGTTATGTGGAGATTTAGGGTAATGAAGTGTAGCGTTGACTATTCTGGGGGATACAGTTTTGTCCTGGTAGAGTGAAGGTGGAATAGAAATGACATGGCGATTGTATTGGGAGTTGGTGTGACGCTTAGGGAAGGGGATACCTATAAGAGTTTGGTTTTCATATGTTGTTAAGAGATAAGTGGTGATGAGAAGTATAGTTATTAGGGGGGTAATAGTGTAAACGTATTTGGCCATGATGGAGATAGGAAAAGGGTAGTGGGAGAGGGAAGAGACTTAGTGTAGAATTTGGTAATGGGTGTGGGCCTAGAGGTGGGAGGAGTAGTGGGGTGTGACAAGGGAGCTTAGGATTTGCTAAGAGGGAAAGTGGGAGGGATTGTTGGTTCCTATAAAAGTAGGGATACTGGGGGCGGGTGGGATAAGGGGGCAGGGAGGGGAGCGGAGCGGGGCATAGACCGTCAGAAGAATCACAGGGTCTTAGAAGGAACAGTAGTTAATGGAACTCAGCACAGTGGAGTTACAACTACAGTTCTTTTCAATGATGCAGGTAAAGAGACAGTTTTGGAGGCTTTATAGTACAGAAAGTATTCTGGTGGCAGTGCAAGTTCCCTGAGACTAGAACGCTATACTTCTGGATTAATAATATAGTAGTGATTTGCGTTTACCCTGTATTTTTAGATATTGATTGGGTTGGAGGTTTTGGTTTCTTTTTGAAGGTTGGTTCTGGTTGTAGTAGTCGCTGTAGTTTGCCATCCCGATGAGCACGATTTAGGGTCTTGGGAGCCTTGCAGTGTTAGGTAAGAGAGGGGGGGCTTCCTGGAACACAAGGGAAAGAGATAGGAATATTAGGGTTACTAAGGTGGAATTGGTAAAAGCAGACTAAGACAACTTTTAGTGTTAAGCCGCATACAGTCTAGAGACAGTGATAGAAACAATATATAAACAATGCAAGTTACAGACAGTGTCACATCAATAGCATTTTGTGAGTCATTTACAAGTATGCCCTTTTATAAGGTTTAGACTTGTGTCACTAGACAAGTTGAACCAAGTACAGCACAAAGCAACAATCTCTAGTTAGTTCTGAGCAAGGTACAGCACAATGAAAGGCATTAGTTTAGTTTGAGAGTCGCCGACTTTGCACTAAAAACACATGCACAAAATAAAGTCGCTTAGTAGTTATGGGCACAATAACACCAAGTATACATGAAATACACATTCAGAATATTTTATAATAGCTTCATTTGACTTCAGACCTAGTCGCTATGTGTTTTGTTAAAAAGGACGCCAGATGTGCGTCAGCAACACGTGCAACCTTTGCGTTAGATCATTCACAGCTACAGCTGGTAAGCAGGCACGCCACAGTGAAATCTAGTAGGCATACACCGCCAGAAGAATCATAGGGTCTTAGAGGGAACAGTAGTTAATGGAACTCAGCACAGTGGATTTACAACTACAGTTCTTTTCAATGATGCAGGTAAAGAGACAGTTTTGGAGGCTTTATAGTACAGAAAGTATTCTGGTGGCAGTGCAAGTTCCCGGAGACTAGAACGCTATACTTCTGGATTAATAATATAATAGTGATTTGCGTTTACCCTGTATTTTTAGATATTGATTGGGTTGGAGGTTTTGGTTTCTTTTTGAAGGTTGGTTCTGGTTGTAGTAGTCACTGTAGTTTGCCGTCCCGATGAGCGTGATTTAGGGTCTTGGGAGCCTCACAGTGTTAGGTAAGAGAGGGGGGCTTCCCTGTATTTTTAGATATTGATTGGGTTGGAGGTTTTGGTTTCTTTTTGAAGGATGGTTCTGGTTGTAGTAGTCGCTGTAGTTTGCCGTCCCGATGAGCGCGATTTAGGGTCTTGGGAGCCTCGCAGTGTTAGGTAAGAGAGGGGGGCTTCCCTGTATTTTTAGATATTGATTGGGTTGGAGGTTTTGGTTTCTTTTTGAAGGTTGGTTCTGGTTGTAGTAGTCGCTGTAGTTTGCCGTCCCGATGAGCGCGATTTAGGGTCTTGGGAGCCTCGCAGTGTTAGGTAAGAGAGGGGGGCTTCGATGTTCAGATGGTCTTGCAGACTGCAATCCAGATGTCCCTCGTCACTCAGAAACTGCACGTGAAGATATCAAACACCAGAAGACCAACCACCCTTCCCTTTCCCGCTAGACAACTAAAAAACTTTCCCATTCCTAGCCAGTCATTAGTATCAAACTAATATCTTTATTTTACAAACAAATATAAAAGTAATAAAGTGTTCTACTTTCCTGTGAATAGTAATTATTAAACTAACCAAATCAGCAAATGAAACCCACACCATAGGCCTGAATCTCATTTGTATGCTACTCTCTTCTAACTACTGTTACACAAACTAAAAATGAAGGAGAGGATGGTAGAGTGGAACAGCTCTTGGAGACTCGGATTCATACCCCAAAAATAATGAATCCTGAAATAATGCCCCCCGTAGAATCAACTCTACAAATGACTAACAGCTAAATGAAACCAGATAAAAAAAAAAACTTTTTTTGCATGAGCAACCTGCTTTGCACATTAAAGTGGGGTTTCACCCCTCATAACTCCTTACTTGCATAATTCCATGGTTTTACAACTATGAAGGATGGAAACACCCTGTAGGGTTAGCACTTTTATTAATAATGGCCTTCTCCCTATTCTAGGTGTGGCTATTTCCAATACCAGCCTTCTTCCACTCAGTTAAGAGGCAACGCTAGCATACTACCCAAACCACTCATATGATTCTGGCACGACAATGGCTTCCACATAAAATGTATTTTAATATACAGACATTCAAGCAATTACATGAGCTAACGGATCAGAATGCATTCCCCTTCGGAGGAGTGGGAGCAAGCAAGACTGAAGGCTACTGAACTGCCTGTTCATCTTCAACTGTAATAAAAATGATGGAAAGAATGTTAAAACATCTCAAGGATCGTGACAAGCAGGCTTCAAAGAGACAAGGACTGACCAGAAGAAGATGAACGTGTTAGCCAAAACAAGTGAGATATTTGACTGCACATCAAAAGGGACTAGGCATGGTCCGTTTACGTTTTAGGAAAATGTACAAACTTCTCATTATTTTCAAAATAAAGACTTTTTTACTTAACCACCCTTCACTCATTTTAGAGGTTGTCATGCACAATTAAATTCAGCATTTTTACTGCTCCATTACCAAGTTTTGGTTTGGAGTTATGTATAGTAAAATATGGTAAAAGAAACAAACATTGGGTAATTTTTGCTATTTACAAAATAACTCCCTGCCTTTCAAATATACAACTCTAGTCATTTTAATATTAATATTATTTTCAACAATGTTATTGCACATAGTACTCTTATACAGTTTTTGGTTTTAAAACAGTCAAACGGGGGGGGGGGGGGGGGTTAGAAAGGCTTACTGCAATGTGGAAGCCTTATCTTAGAAGACTTCTGCATCATGGTAAGCCTTTCTGATTCACACAGTGCTCTACTGCCATATGGTTTTCCCCTCACAAGAAAGACAGAATGGACAGAAAGACATCTCATGGGTGAAGCTCAGTGCTGACATGGTAACCTGAGGAAGGTTAATATTCAGTAGCCACATGCTCTCACATGGAAATGTTCATGAATCCCAATTTATGATAGCACTGCAAAGTAAAATTATACTCTCAAAGACAAAAGTAAACACCATCATTTGCAGGCAGTCACCCATTCATTCCTGTAAGAATGCTTGCAGTACAGGTAACTACAGCAGACCCATGTGGTGAGGGTGTGTGTATGTGTGTGTGTGTACCTACCTGGATAGTCACACTACATGACTTAACAAGAGGATCCGGAGTCTGTATATATATATATATATATATATATATATATATATATATATATATATATATATATATATATATATATCTGTGTGTGTGTGTGAGAGATAGTGTCTGTCAGTCTGTATGTCTATCTTTTCTAGCATGTGTACAAATGTGTGGATGAATGTTTCAGTGAGAATAATCTAGTTTGGCTGGAAGCTTGTTTGTGGAAGACTGGATGTGTGCATGTGTGCGTGTGTGTGTGTGTGTGTGTGTGTGTGTGTGTGTGTGTGTGTGTGTGTGTGTGTGTGTGTGTGTGTGTGTGTGTGTGTGTGTGTGTGTGTGTGTGTGTGTGTGTGTGTGTGTGTGTGTGTGTGTGTGTGTGTGTGTGTGTGTGTGTGTGTGTGTGTGTGTGTGTTTGTGTGTGTGAGTGTGTGTGCATGTGAGTACCAGTTACCATTTAGTTAAGTGACTTGATCAAGGTCACACAATAGGGAAGTGAGAGCTGATGGGAATCAAATACTGCACTATAACAGCTATATCCAACTGCCTTAACCGTATATTTATATATATATATATATATATATATATATATATATATATATATATATATATAGTTTCACTTCAGAATCTCGAACTACTGAAATATTGAATTTCAGTAGCTCGAGACTGAAGTGTAGTGCAGAATTCCAAATGTGGAAATGTCGAATCCACGGTTGTGGAGGCGCTATGTGCCGTGGGATTCCCTGTGTTCATAATGTGCAGTGTGGTATGTGGATGTAGCTGGAGATTCAGGTAAATTATGTTTTACTAGGGGTTTTGGCTAGGGATTTTAGTATGTGTGAGTGTGTTTGCAGTTTTGAGGTGTGGGTTAGGGTAGGTAGGTATGGTTGTGAGTGTGTAAGTGTTGCGAGTAGTGGTATTTGTATGTATGTGATGTGTGTTTGTGCAATGGGAGTGTAAAATGTGTAGTGGTGGTTTTTGTGTATTTGTGTTCTTAGTGCGATCTCAGAGTTAGTATATATAAGTAGCGGGGGTGTGGCAGGCTGCACCCCCTACAGGGGGGGCAAGTGGACTTGCCCCCTGTTTATATGTGTGTGTTTGTTTTGCTGTGTTTGTGTGTGTTTTGTTGATTTGTAGTAGAGAGAGGAAGGTGTATGTGTGCTTGTTTGCGTGTGGAGTGTGTATGTGGACAGTCGCGATTTTGAATTTCGCGTTTTTGGGGTTTCGGGTTTTTTAGTGTTCGGCTTTACAGTCTCGATGAAACAATATATATATATATATATATACTGTATATTAGTTAGATCCAATGAAAACCAGTTAAGGTCAAAAGTGTTCATCTGTTTATTTTCAATAAAGAAGTGCTTTTTTTAAAACAAGTTAGACATGCTTGATTAGTTAAAAGTCTCAGCA
>NC_056746.1:10528019-10560519 GCF_019279795.1 Protopterus annectens
TTATAGCCAATGTGACATCCCCACTCTGAGCCAGTAATCAAGCAGCCTGAATCCTCACCACGGGCACTGGAGAGGGATGTTCACTTGGAACAAAAATGGATTCACCCAGTATTTCCAGATAAAGCTCTCTGCATTAATCACAATTTTCCTTAACAGCACACTCAGTCTGAGGTCTGGATTTCTCTGTCTCCCTCTAGGTCATCAATAAGACTCCCCACTGGCACAGTTGAAATCTCAGCTGAGTGCCCAAGCCAAGTTCTCCAGCACCCACTGTGAAATCAGTGATTTCTGTCCCTGCTCCAAACAGCTCACACCCACACACACACACACACACACACACACACACACACACACACACACACACACACACACACACACACACACACACACCAAAGGCTGGCACAGATTTACTAGCTATGCCCCTTCTGCCCAGACTATAAGGTAATTACACCACCAGCAGACACTCCAAAGCTGGCTACTCTAAGGATCTTACAAGGGTACCCAGTTATACTCAGTGAAATTAATATTAATACAAATGGTAGTTTGACCAACAGCAAGGCTTTCAGGGGTGGCCAGAGCTGTCACCAAATATATATAAGTACTCTCAGAGATTAAAATATTGTCTAAAAGACCAGCCACAATGAAAAATATAAATACATTTAATAATAAGTAAGAAAAGAACATGAAAATACTAAATATCTATGTACACTAAACACCAGAGTTTCAATCACAGGAAATATTAAAATAACACAGATGAATAGATTCACACAGTTGCAGAAAAACAGTACCTAAGTAATCTCACTATATTTTCCTTACTGATCTAAATGATTACTATTCCCTGGTTTACTTACTAGAGCAAGGCAGATGAAGTAGATGAGGGGTCCTTCTATGTCAGGTATAAAAACAGAGTGCCATGGGACTTCAGTCTCACCTAGTATTAAATATCATTTTTAGTGATGGATTACAGAATGGCATCACATGCATCTGGTCATCTGACATATGGTTCCCATGCTACCCCCCCCCCCCCTTTGCTAGAAGCTGTCAGGATTTAGTACACGTGTCAATAATACACACACAGAGCCATGCTAAGATCTGCTGCACCTCCTGGAAGTCAATAAACAATTTCAAACCTCCACACTTCCAGAGTAGTAATTAGTGTACCCCAAAGACAATGCAAAAAACTTCCTAGTACAGATTTTATTTTTTCTCTGGCTGCATTGAGAACTATAAGATACAATTTTGATGGCCTAAGCCAGGAAATTTAATTTCAAACTACTGTCAAAGTTAGGTGGATTGAGATTAAACTCTTCTCTTCCAGTATATTTTGTTAAAGCATATACATTTAAACAGTTACAATAATACATGTATATTTCTTTTTCTGTCCAGCAGGGCACAGTCTTGGTATAGTTTTAACATAAGCAGCTTTAAAACTATATTTTTAACACAAGCATCTGTACAAATCAGTCTGATATAGAAATGGCATAGAATTCTTTACAAAATTCAAGCTAGCTTTGCTATCATATGTTACACATCCACTGCCCTACTTCTCCTGGGATAGCTGGAAACACCTCGTGTCATCACAGCCAACAATGAATTGTAGCAGCTCTTTTCTTTTTTTACAACAAAATAAATATTATTAAACGACAAATAAAAATAATATACCAGCCAAACACAGCCTGAAAAATAAAAATTTTTTATTCAATTTAAGCACTTTTGTGCTAATAAACTGTACTTCTTCAGACCTATTAGTTTTATTAATGATTTGGAGGCTTAGATATACCAACCTTTGTTCACTGGGTGAACTTGTTTGTTTGCAAATATTATTAAACATCTGACTTTGGTTAAAAAGTCTGACATTTTATATATATATATGGGTCTACCTGATAACACCGACACGCCAAAACACCGACAACAAAATAACTGACACGAAAAAAACGACAAAAAGAGAAAGTTCAAAAACACGAAACTTCACATGCCCGACAAACCAAAATCTCAACAATCAACAAAACAAATACCTTTCCCTGAAAAACACACACACAACACAAGCACACCAAAAACCTTACAAACCTACACTAAACCTTACATACACAGCTATCTATGCACTAACCTAAACCCAAACCCTAACCCTAAGATCTGTCACTATCGCACACTTACCTTACCCGCACCCTAACCCTAACTCACTTAATCCGCCCCTAAGCCTTAACTCTGTCACTATCACACACTTACCTTACCCGCACCCTAGCCCTAACTCACTTAATCCGCCCCTAACCCTCAAGTCCATCACTATCGCACACTTACCTTACACACACCCTGACCCTAACGTCCGTCCCTATCGCACACTTACCTTAACATGTCAGTGTTCTCAGTGTCGGGATTCTCAACTGTCGGTCTTCTCCGGTGTCGATCTTCCGGTGTCAGTGTTCTCATCGTTGACGTTGTGCACTGTCGGCATTTTCAGGTAGACCCATATATATATATATATATATATATATATATACATACATATATACAGGGTTTATATTATATAGATGACATTTCAAAATCTCAAATGCTCACATGAGCAGAAATGCATGAAATCGAAATCGCTATTGTGGGGGGCTGTGCCCCCCACACCCCCTGCTAAATACATATTACAACTTCAAGATCACAGTGAGTAAAGGGCAAATTTTCCCATCTTCACTGTACCGCAATCTCACAATAGCGATTATGGAGAACGTCATTTTCAACTTCTAAGCTGTTCGAGATTTTGAACTAATAGGGACCCTATATATATATATATATATATATATATATATATATATATATATATATACTTGTAACCCACCAGTCTATTACATCTAGTCATTATATAATATAATGTATTATTATTGCCTTTTTCAGTATTTAATTATTGTTGTTTACGCATTCCTTGAATTGTATTTAGAAATTCTATTTTCCATTTTTAGCTATTGAGCATGCTCCAATTTGAATTGGATTTTGGCGCGATTTTCTGTGAAGGTTATAAAAGGAAGTGATGCAATTGATGTTTTTTTGTCTGAGGAAGTTTAAAATATTTAAACGAAAGCGCTCACATTGAATTATATTCTTGTTCTTAGGTGTTTTTATTTGGCGTTTTAAGTTTGTTCGAAGTACGTTTTTAGCTGTACAAGTTTTGTTCGCCATTAAATGATATTTATTGTCTAGCTGGTGGCTTTTCGTCTACATTTGTTCATTAGTTTGGTCATTGCTTATCATGTCTACAGTTTGCTTAGACGAAGCAGCCGTACAGCTAGATGACTCCATCGAAGGTACCGAAGGGTCGATTGGGAATTTAACAACTTTGATTATGAAATTAACGCAGTGTGTGGATATTTTGGATGAGAAACTAAATAAAAACGACGATGGTCGCATGAATAGGCGTGGAAAAGAAGCACCAATGCAACCTTCACAGACTAGTTTTGATTTTAACATCACCCCAGTTTGCTTTAATAACCAGATGGGCAGGAATGAAGCCACAGGTTTGGACAATGGTGAAAAAGAGAAAGATGTTTCTGTTAACCAAGGAATGCAGTCGAGTAACTTCGGGCAAAGCAGTGGACTTTGTGCGCAAAAATCTTTTATGCACAGAGATGGACAGAGAAAATCTGTTCCAACGCTAAATGAGTGGTTGGAATCATCGTTTGGTTTTTCTGGACAACCTAAAGGAGGTAATAATGCTAATAATGATATTGATCATAAATTAAATTACTTTGATATTAAATTAATGAAATGTAGGAAATTGCAACTTGAAAGTGCATATCTGAAAGAGTGCATTAGACTTAATATTATCCCTAAAGGGTTGCGCTTATGGTGGTACCCTATGGGATTGGTTCATAATTCACCTATGCATATGGAACTGTTGCAGTTGTTCGATCGATGTGGCAAAGATCTTTTGAACATGCTGATTAAATATAACCAGATAGAAATCGATAATCTGATATCTGAACCTGACGAACTTGATAAAATAATTAGAGCAGATGTTTCTTTTGATACAGTTCAATATGACATAATTAGAATATATAATAGTATTGATCAATACATTATCAAACTAAAGAATGCTAAAACAGAAAAAATTGAAAGAGACATTAAACAATATGCAAATGGGATAGCATATCCCAGACCTCCAGGTGGATTTAATAAGAAAACCAAAACTTATTCCTTAAATCAAGCTTATAGATCTGACCCTGCAAGAGAAGGCCAATACGAAGGAAATTTACATAATGATTTGGTATATGATGATGAATATCCTGAATTAAGATGCTCCGAAAGGCTTAAAAATAAAATTCCTTATGGTAATCAACAATCGGTGGGTTTTCAAGGTGCCAGGCCCAAAGACAAAAAATGGAGTACATAAGAATGCATAATGGTTCGGATATTGATGAGAATGGACATGAAACGATTATGCAACAATGTAGTAAGAGCATACATAACAAGTTACGACAAGTCATTATGAACAAATCTGGTGACTTTAAAGTTTATAATTTTACTCAAATTGATTTTAATCAGGAAGTTGCGAATTTACTGTCAAAAGGCTTTTCATTTGTTCCTTCTAATACATTTGATGTTACTTCAACAATCATTGATATAAAATTGTGTTTAAGAAAGATTAACTTTTCATTTATGTTTCAGGATTCAATGTATAATGCATCACATAAATTTAATATATCAAGTATATATAATCCCCCCTTGCATCCTAAACTTTTAATGTACGAAAAGATGTGTGAAAGTCAGTTAAGGAATTTAGATAGAATTAATAAAAAAACAGATTATCCCTCAAATTTAAGTAAAGATGAATTGGAAATTTTAAAATGTTTACAGAAAGGGAATATAAGAGTTATGAAACCAGATAAAGGGGGAGGGGCAGTAATCATGGCTGTAGAGTTTTATAATAATAAAATGGAGTTGATCCTAAATACGGACACTTACGAAAAGGTATCTTTAAATGAGTTGAATTGTGCTTATAGAAAGATTTTTTTACAGATTAATGATATGTTTTTAGATAAACGAATAGATATTAATTTATTTAATTATCTTAATATTCTAACACCCAGGATCCCGGTGTTTTTCGGTAATCCAAAAATGCATAAAAATATAGAAGATCCCCCCATGCGGCCTCTGGTGGATGGGAGAGATTCCATTACGTCAGCATGCAGTATGTTGATTGCGAATTAAAAAAAGTTATGATGAAAGAAGAATATATTTGTAAGGATTCTTGGACATTCTTAGAGCACATGAATCAAATATTGTTTGATGCCAAAGATGTTTTGGTAACAATAGACGTATGTGATCTATACACAGTTATACCCCATGATATTGGGCTTCAATGGATTAGTGAAGTTTTGTTTAAGTCTTCTGTTCATCAGGACTTAAATAATCTTATAATTGAATTAATTGAATTAGTATTACATAACAATTACTTAAAATTTAATAATCAGTATTATATCCAAAAGAAAAGTGTCGCTATGGGATCGTCATGTGGGGGAACTTTTGCAAATTTAGTTATGATGGCCTGGGAACAGACATTTATATTTAATAGTAAATACAATAATTATATTAAATCATATCATCGGTTTCAGGATGATATTTGTTTAGTCTGGAGAGAGAATATAGATATGTTAAATGAATTTTTAAATTATATTAATGAAACCACAAACTTTTTTAAATTTACGTGGGATATTAATTTGGATAAAATGAATTATTTAGATATTAATTTGATGAAAGATTATGAAGCAAAAGAGTATATTTTCTTGATTTATAGGAAAAAAACATATTCTAATGGCTTCCTTCATTATACTAGTGCACACCCTGAGCACCAGAAAAGATCTGTAATTAAAGGTCAATTAGTGAGAGCCGCGCAAATTATTACAAGATATTCAGATTTTTTAAATGAATGTGAACATTTAAGGAGAATGTTTATTGATAAGGAATATCCAATGTGGTTAATAAACAAATTAATTTTAGAAGTTATTCAAAAAAGACAAAATGGTTATTTTAAACCAATTTTGCAAGGTAAAAGTGAAGTTGTTAATGGTGCTGCAAGTAATGTAGATTTAAGTAGGTTTGACGATAGAGAGACTATCATAAGTTTAGATACATATAGTAAAAATAAGAATATTAAAGTAGAAGAATTTTCAAAAGCCTTAGCTATCACTTTTTCACAAGATTATCAAATATTCAAAGAAGTTTTTTATAATAATTGGGAAACCGTATTTGGGGATACCCAATATAAAAACCATATAGGTCAATCCCCAAAAATAGTTTACAGGAAAGGGAAATGTTTTAAAGATTTATTAAAATCTAATAATAATATAGGAATGTGTAAAAAAATGAAGAGTGGAAACTATAGATGTGGAGCATGTAAATGGTGCTTTAAAATTCAAGAAGGTGATAGTTTCACTATACGTGATAAGAAGTATTATATTAAAAAGAAGTTTAATTGTAAATCTAAAGCAGTTGTTTACCTTGCAAGTTGTAATTCTTGTTTCTCCTTTTATGTAGGAAAAACTGAGAGAATATTCACTCAGAGAATCTACGAGCATGAATATGCCATAAAAAATAAAAAGTTAAATAACGCGCTAGCAAAACATATAAATGAATGTAATAATCATAACTTTAATTATATGGTAATAGATCAAGTGGAAATAGAAGAAAGAACCCCGTGGAACCTAATTTTGGAAGAAAGAGAACTTACCTGGCAAATTAAATTACAAGCTGATTGTATGCCAGGTTTAAACGAAAGAAGTTCTATAGGGCCAATTTTAAAATTAAAAGCATTGACTCGTAATAAAATTCAAGATTAATTTAATATTTGATTTTAAGTATTCTAATAATTTTGAATGTATATGGAGGAAGCCATGTAGTAATAAAATATATGTTATATGATATTTTATTATAGAAAATATATTAATTGTGATATTTTATTATTTAATATTTAATATTTAATATTTAATAATTTATAAATGTTCAGGGTTGGAGAGGTTGTGATTTCATGATTTATATAAAAAGAATGATTTAAATTATTAGTTCTTAAATTTTTATATAATATAATGTATTATTATTGCCTTTTTCAGTATTTAGTTATTGTTGTTTACGCATTCCTTGAATTGTATTTAGAAATTCTATTTCCCATTTTTTAGCTATTGAGCATGCTCCAATTTGAATTGGATTTTGGCGCAATTTTCTGTGAAGGTTATAAAAGGAAGTGATGCAATTGATGTTTTTTGTCTGAGGAAGTTTAAAATATTTAAACGAAAGCGCTCACATTGAATTATATTCTTGATCTTAGGTGTTTTTATTTGGCGTTTTAAGTTTGTTCGAAGTACGTTTTTAGCTGTACAAGTTTTGTTCGTCATTAAATGATATTTATCGTCTAGCTGGTGGCTTTTCGTCTACATTTGTTCATTAGTTTGGTCGTTGCTTATCATGTCTACATCTAGTCATCTAATAGCTTAGCATTTGTGGCTAAAAATTTTGTCTATTTCACTATCTACATAGAAAATAGAAGTACAAAACTAGCAGGCATAATCTATGAACATAATAACAAAATTAAGAAAAAATGTGTTATGAATGTTCTTATGCAATGGTTTTAAAAACATTCATTTCTTATGTTCTGAAAAAGGTGACTAGTGGCCTAAAACCACATAAGATCCTTAACATTTTATTTATTTATTCATTTATTTATTTCTTGATGAATGACTGATTGTTAACCTGGTAAGTAAGCTGGTCTTTCTTAAAACCTCTGCAGCCATAGCTAATACCACAAACCAAAGATAAATACAGTATATATATATGTAGACAGACAGTTTAGTGTAATCAATCAAACTTCATGAATTTGGGTAGATATTGGGGTACTACTGGCACTCATTTTTGAAATTATCTAGTGTGGTTCCAACCAATCGTCATCTCCAGATCATGATCCCTAAAATGTTGTGCCTGGGGTGGCTGTCTCCTTTGACCTATCCTAGTTACATGTCTGAATTTATTCTAATCCAATACAAAAGTAATACTAAACAGAAGAAGTTTTAATTACACAATATTTTTACACTTGTCGAACTTTGGCAGAAAAAGGCCAGTGTCTTCTCAGAGACACTACCTTTACCATTTGAGAAATGAATGCTCCAAGGACATAGAAGCATATGTCTCCTTTAATATGCAGAATCTGTGTAAAAAGGCTATACATTGTCAAAGTCATGTTCGATAGAACCAAACTGTATCATTTCCTTTCCAGTCCAAAATCCTTTTTCTAAAGCGATTAGAAGACAAGCTTGGAGACTGTGAATCTTAGATGCTCTCGGTGCTAGTACTCAGACAGGTTCCATTTCTGATCATTCTGTTAGTCTCCATCATTTGAAATGAGTTTGTGATTCTTCCAGTTCCTGTCTCCTCCACTTTTCATGATCCTACTGTTTCTCCTAACCTTATATTTTTCAAACTACTTTAGAATATTTCACGTTCAGAAATACTTCTCCTGTCCCTTCCTGACTTCAGTGCTACTGTCATCAATTTCTTTCACCTTAAATTCTTCCTGTCCTTCCCCTTTTAACTCCACATCATCAACCTATATATCATCGTACTTGTTTGCTAGTCTGCCATACCAAACATGTTCAAAAGGGGGACATCTGCACATATTCCTACATTAGTCCATATCCTTAAGGACTCTAAGATCTTTCCTATTCATTGAGTGCTAGCTCAGATCCTTGAGAAAGCAATAGAAAATCATATTATGGAATGCATTAAAAATAATGCTATTTTAACTATGTACAGTCTTAAAGTCATTCTGCCTTTGTTAACATGTGTCAACAGTCTAAAAGTATGAGCAGTATTCAGCTCTCAGGTATGGTCCTTGTGGATCTCTCCAAAGCATCTGATGTGGTGAATCACCTCTTTATTCTTCAATCCTCCTTTAGTTTTGTTTTTTATATCAAACCACATTCCATTTTTTCCTGGTCTGACATGTTTCAAGTCAAAATTGGAAAGCATCTCTATGACATTAATAATGCTACATCTGGTGCTGCTTATGGCTCATTTTATAACCTTCTCCTATTTTTCTTTTTTAGCGATTCTGTCTCTTCTGAGGTTTTGATCATACAAATCACTACATATATGAAAGGCACTGTGGTTATAAGAAAGTCTCCTCAGCCAAAATAGTCACATAAGTATGACAAGATCATCTTGCTGGTCTAGATGCATGGAACTGTTCCAAGCGGCCTATGCTTAATGTCATTGAAACAAAAGCTATACTGGCCTAGCCTCATGGCACAAAGGGAAGAAGCCTTGAGTACAACCCAAATTACCTATATGGATTAGCAGCATGACAGATGGAAGACTGAGTGTTTAGGATTTGGTTTTATCACTGTCATGGCCCAGGTTCAGTTCCCAGTCAGGGAATTGTAATAGATTGCGGTTGGGAGGTGGCATAAAGATTTTGCTGTTTACCTCTCAGACATGAGGAAATGTGTTTGATTCTCACCTTTGAAGGAAAACTGGCCAGGCTTAAAGTAGCTTATGGAAGGATGAGAGTGAGTAGCCAACAGTGTATCATTCATTCTGGGAGAGGAAGTGGGGTCTGGTTCATCCCCTGGGTGAAATCTATCAGGATCATTGGGGGTTACACCATTGGGATCAATCTTATTGTCATATGCTATACTAAGGATGTACCACATACCTCAGGACGTCTTATGTGGGAGCATGCATGCCTCCTAGATGAAGCAGCATTAGTGGAGTTTAGGAAGGCCACTGAAGAAGCACTCCACTGAGATTGGGTGGGCTTCTCTGCTTGACCTGGAAGCTAGCTCAATCCCTACCCTCTGACTTTCACCAGAGGAAGAACAGATGGACTGATTGAACTCCTGTAGAAGAACTGTATAGGTCAAAGGATTCTTGTCTAGCTTGGTAGTGCTTCACCCTTCCCTTAACAGAATGAATGGACCAAATGGGTGAATGAAGAGAAGCCATCAACGCAGGACCAGTGGAGGTAGGCATGGAAGTGAGAGAAAATAAATGCTGCTGGTTTGTATAAATGGAGGTTTGCTTCACTCATGCCTAGCCACATTGCAGCCCCTGGGAACTATAGACCTATCAGCCTAGCTAGGCTACTTTTCAAACCCATGGAATGTATCATGTCTGGCTTTAAAAACTATTAAATCAAAAACCTCATACAGCAAGACACTCAAGAAATTTGGTTTTCTCAAAGAGAGGTCATGTCTATTTAGGTTCATAGGTAAATATTAGACTAGCTACCCTTGCAGAACATTTTAAGCCTAGTAAATCTCACTTCAGAGGTGAAAATCAAACCCAGCACCTTGTGCCTTTCAGGCAAACTCCAAAACCATTATCCCAACCCCTAACCCATTAGAATTCCCTGACTGGGAATCAAACCTGGGCTGTGGGAGGAGCAAATCCTAACCACTACACCACCAGGAATCCTCCTTCAAAACCAGTCTTCATAGGCAAATACTAGGCAACCAGTCTGCAGATTATCACCTACCTAGTCATTAAAGAGACAGTGACCAAAGATTAAAATCAAATTCTGTACCTTGTGTTTGTGAGGTAAACACTTTAACCATTTTGCCAGCCCCAACCCCTATTTAATTTAGCAAACATCTTTGAGATGGTCAGAGAGGAAGTGGATAGTGGTCTTTCAGTCCAAACAGCATATATGGGCCTAGCCAAAGCATTTAACTCATCCCACATGCTGGTATTTTAAATAACCTAAAATATCTAAATGCAGACTGTAACATGGTATGATTGTTAGCAACTGTGTGAAAGGATGAACCCACATAGTTAAAGTGTCAGATGCCAGCTCAGAAAGTATGGAAGTAGTTAACATTACTGGTAGTGTCCTGTTTTGACAAATATTTCACTGACTTCCAAACTGCAAACCCAGAGCTATGGCTAACTAAGTATGTTCACAACTTCAAGCTGGGTGTTGTAGTCCAGCCACTCCTTGATATGGCATCACAATAACAAAATCTAAGCCTTACAAACTAATGACGTACTGAAAAAAGGATACAATTAAATGCAAGTGTAGTATTGTCACATTTGGTAAAAAATATTCGCCCTCATCTTGCAATACAGCCAATCGTCCATTCCAAAATGATATGGTAGCTAGGGATCTTGGCACCTTAGTCAACAACTCTCTCCCCTTCTCCTTTGACAGCCAGGTAGCACCAGCAGTCAGGGAATATTTATATTTATCACAACTGTAGGTGGATTGGACACTCTAAATTGGCCATAGGTGGGAGTGCACATGCATGTGTGTAGTATGGAAGAAAAAATATGACAAAGTTAGGCTCCAATTGGTGTGAACATTGGCTGTAGATAATGATCACGCCTCCAAATGGTGTGGACATTGGCTGTAAATGATGATCACGCCTCCAAATGGTGTGGACATTGGCTGTAGATGATGATCACGCCTCCAACTGGTGTGGACATTGGTTGTAGATGATGATTGCACCTCCAAATGGTGTGGACATTGGCTGCAGATGATGATCACACCTCCAAATGGTGTGGACATTGGCTGTAGATGATGATCACACCTCCAAATGGTGTGGACATTAGCTGTAGATGATGATCACACCTCCAAATGGTGTGGACATTGGCTGTAGATGATGATCACACCTCCAAATGGTGTGGACATTGGCTGTAAATGATGATCACGCCTCCAAGTGGTGTGTACATTGGCTGTAGATGATGATCACACCTCCAACTGGTGTGGACATTGGTTGTAGATGATGATCGCACCTCCAAATGGTGTGGACATTGGCTGTAGATGATGATCACACCTCCAAATGGTGTGGACATTGGCTGTAGATGATGATCACACCTCCAAATGGTGTGGACATTGGCTGTAGATAATGATCACGCCTCCAAATGGTGTGGACATTGGCTGTAAATGATGATCATGCTTCCAAATGGTGTGGACATTGGCTGTAGATGATGATCACGCCTCCAACTGGTGTGGACATTGGTTGTAGATGATGATCGCACCTCCAAATGGTGTGGACATTGGCTGTAGATGATGATCACACCTCCAAATGGTGTAGACATTGTCTGTAAATGATGATCACGCCTCCAAGTGGTGTGGACATTGGCTGTAGATGATGATCACGCCTCCAACTGGTGTGGACATTGGTTGTAGATGATGATCGCACCTCCAAATGGTGTGGACATTGGCTGTAGATGATGATCACACCTCCAAATGGTGTGGACATTGGCTGTAGATGATGATCACACCTCCAAATGGTGTGGACATTGGCTGTAGATAATGATCACACCTCCAAATGGTGTGGACATTGGCTGTAAATGATGATCATGCCTCCAAATGGTGTGGACATTGGCTGTAGATGATGATCACGCCTCCAACTGGTGTGGACATTGGTTGTAGATGATGATCGCACCTCCAAATGGTGTGGACATTGGCTGTAGATGATGATCACACCTCCAAATGGTGTGGGCATTGGCTGTAGATGATGATCACACCTCCAAATGGTGTGGACATTAGCTGTAGATGATGATCACACCTCCAAATGGTGTGGACATTAGCTGTAGATGATGATCACACCTCCAAATGGTGTGGACATTGGCTGTAGATGATGATCACACATCCAACTGATGTGGACATTGGCTGTAGATGATGATCATGCCTCCAACTGCTGTGGACATTGGCTGTAGATGATGATCACTGTTGACAGAATGCCATAACCCTATCTGCAACAAATGGGAAAACAGGGTTGTGGATGGATGGATGGTTGGATGGATGGATGGATGGCTGGATGGATGGATTAACAGAGGAATGATATCTAAAGGTATGTTATTCAGATCAAAATAAGTTATTACCCCTCAGGACTCTGTTCTAACAAGACCAATTACAGTACAGAGGCTTCACTGGTATGTACATATTCAGAAATATCACATAACTAGAAAGATCCCAGCAGTTCCTAACTGAAGGGATTACTGGCCTAAAGTCCCTTGGCCACCAAGATAGGCTTGATGCCCTATCTCTGTACGCATTGTTTTGCAGACTCTTACATGGAGATCCAGACCTCTTTCATTTCTTCCATCTCCTCAAAACAAACGTCATCTCCACAAACACTTGAACTAAGGATTTGAATGGCCACCAACACTATAAGTAAAACACACTGGAAAGACAGATTTATTACCTCACTTCTTGAATGAAAGAGTGACACCACATTCAGTTCCTAAAAGTAAGAATTACTGACTAGTTCTATTTTCTTAAGAAAATCTTAAGTCTACTTAATTAAGAAATGACAGCTACAGTAAACAGAGGTACTTTTATAACTTCGTACTGGAAGTGCTTAAACAGAGTTTATATGTTCGAGTAGTTAAAATGGGATTGACTTAGCCACTGTCGTGGTCACATTCAAGGGTTTAAATCGCACCTGCTCCAGCCTTACTACTTGAAGTCCATTTTTCTAACCTAATATCATCTGTCCATTTCTAATGAGGCACTCTGGCTTTCTCACCTAAGAATGTACCTCTGAATACTTCCATTCCTTAATGCTCATATTAGGATTTTCTCCCTCTGTAATTAGAAATTAAAGTACTATGCATGTCTTTAGAAATGTAATTCTCCAGCATTTCTATATTAAAGACATTTCTGAATGCTGCATGTAGTTTCTTCTTTTACAACATTCACCTTTCCAAGTTCAGTATGCAACCACCTCACTATTACATCAAGGACTATATTATGTCACACTAGGCTGTGTTTTGTATGCACTCCTTATGCACTTGTTGGCTTGCTGTCAAAGCTTGCTGACAAATTTTATAATGCAATGTCCTGTGCGAAAAAAAAAAAGAATTGTTCTGCTTTATTGTGCTTTTCTCATGCAGTTTCCACTTCATTAACATGGCCTATTATTTTGGCATTATTTTGCTATATTTCTAATGAGTCTTTCTTATTATTGCTAGCCCACAGACTATTTCTAACAAGTCTTTTCTTATTTTTTGCTAGTTCACAGACTATTGCATGCTAATTTTATAAATCTTTCTAAAGAGAGACTGTTATTTTTTCAATTACTTGCTGTCTTGATTTGTAACTGAATTATCATTTATCACAATATCTGGACATACTGAGATATTGACTCCTGGGTGACTAGAATTGATTTGGTCATTGACTTACTGTGAAACTAGCTCCAAGCTAACAAGAACCAAATTGGTTGTTAAACTGATTACATTCATAGGTAGCTGACCTTAATGTTAGACTTGTATAAACATTGTTGTATTGACATTTTCTTTTTAGACTATGTGTCCTTTATTATACCTTACAATCCTTCAATATGTCAGTCAGAATTAAAATTCATCTGACCCATCTTTTATCTACATTTTTGCATAAACATTTTGCTTATTTTGTATGGTGTGTATATAATAGGGTCTATATTAGTTCGTCGAAGTGACTCTTCAGCGAACACACATTCATCGACTTTTATTCAGCAAAAATCACTTACGAGATTCACTGAATACTACCAGGGCAAGGAGAACAGCTTTACCCTTTTCTCCACTGTAATGCAATCTCAGAGTTGGCATATATATATATATATATATATATATATATATATATATATATAGTTCAGGGGGGAGTGTAAGGGCACAGCCCCCCACATCGGGGGGGGGTGGGCAAAGTCCCCCACTTGGGTGGGTTACATTTAGCTAGATTTGGGTCCATTGTGCTGTGGGGCAAGTATTTCTTTACCCTTGGAGTATTCAGTGAATCATGGAAGTGATTTTCACTGAATATGGGTCGATGAATGTGTGTTCACTGAAGAGTTACTTCGGCGAACTAATATATACCCATATAGTATACATTATGGTTTGTGCCTTCTGTGGAAGGTTGGGCGCTGGGCTGGCAACTTGACACCGTAAAACTCCACTGCCAATCATGAGCAGACTGGTGATCCACTGTGGCGACCCCTGACTGGGAAAAGCCGAAAGAAGAAGAAGATAGTATACATTATGGTTTAGTACTACACATTCATTGGAGCAGTGTTAGTATTATTTCTAACTTGCTGTACCTTTGGCTCAGATTATAGCCAAAAATGGGTCCTGTGTAGCAGTCCACTTATCTGGATAACAGACAATCAATCAATCAATAAATAGCCACATGGCACTAAAAAAGATCCACACTGAGTTGAGGAAGACAGTAATAAGTAAATCATATTTTTATATGATTTTATATAATGTATAGTTCAGATTTTTCTGAATCTGTTTGCACTCAGGACTATTATGGTGCAGATAGAAATGCTTACACATTATTTAACAGCGGAAGTAAATGTAGGTAGCTTTTTCTTTACATTATTCAACAGCACACAGTTACCTGTTATAAAAATGTTAAAGCATTTGTGCATTTTACTGAACTACAGCAAAGAAGTATTGCTAACTAGATCAATTATCTAGTAATGTTTGCAATTCACACTTTTCAATTTGCCTGCTAGCACAAGGAGTGTACTGACAAAAGTATGACTACAAATGAGAAATACTGATGAAACAGAAGACTATGCAATTAGAAAATGAACTCCAATAAAATGGAGGCTGCCACACAGACTCAGAATAACTGACAAACACTTGCTATACTTGGTTTCCTAACAGAGATACTGGATTCCTGATTATCAAGAAAAAATGTGATCTGAAAGGTAATACTTCTATTGTTCACTTATTTATAAAACAGGCAAGACATGGTGTAAGAACATTTCCACTGGTGACCTGCCTAGGGCTGACAACACCAGCAGAGCAAACAACAGTGGAGCTAGCCGTTTATAGTCAGAGAACTACCCTCCCATAAAAAAACAAGGAGCAAACTGCATTAACAAGAAATTATGCAATAAACAGAAGCCACCATTACAGGGTTATTAACACATTCCATCCATTGGAGAGCTCTGTAAGTTTGCAAGCTAACTTCCAATGGTTACATTCTGAGCTTTTTGATAAAATCAAGTTATGTCCTCACATTTCAAACAACTGTTCAAATCTCTGGAAACGTAAGGGTTACTAAAATAGCAAACCTGACAGCACAAACTAATTTTTGCAGCGGTAACATTCATCAGATCTGTGATCTTAAATTGGATTTTATAAGTCCCAGTAAACAAAGCAAATTAATTTTGCAATATTTTATAAACAACTGACAATATCTCAGTAATCAGTCAAGTTACCCACATATTGTCAGAAGCAGTTTGTTAATCCAGATGAGATCTTTCACTTGAGATGAACCATTGCTATCTGTGTCAGTTCATTGATTTAGAAAAATATGACATTTATGATAGTATAAATAAATATTATGTGAACAATAGCTATTATATCTTAAGCAGCACTAGACAGAGGTCAAGTATTAGTGCAGCTGTGTTGCCCATCGTGTAAGCTTTAAGATGAAATATTTCATTAACTTGCACGTAGCATGGTTTTGGGATTATTAATGTAAATATGAATAGGTACCAGTTTATGTAACTAGAGAAATGCCAGGCGGCATTACTTGGTTTTAATGAGTTAAACATATATGCAAAAATCCAAGTAGAGAGTACATGAAAATTAATGAGCAGTCAAGAAGTGCAATTAGGCTTCGGTGCAGCCTGAGTGTGTAGACATGAAAATTAAGAATCCAAGCAAAACACTCCGGTTTTAAGCAACAGCTCAGCTGGAAAAATAAACTGTACATTGACTAATCACTTTAGGGTAACTCCCCTGCTGAAGTGTGATGTTAAGTGATATTCACTCAGAAATGAAATCACACATCAGGAAATAACATAAATGCACTAATATACTTTTAAAAGTATGTTTGCAGGGTATCTTCACTATTTACAGATACTACTAACTCTGAGATTGCTGTATGTAGGAGAAAGGGGACTTCATTGAGGTACTGCAGTCTCAACCTATTTATGCAATGCACCATCAGTCACACACTAGTGATTGTACTTTAGAAAGTCATTCACTAACATCTTGCATTTCTACCTGGCAGACCATCTGCTTTAACATGGTAAAACTTCTACTGGGAAATCCATTCATTAATTTGTATTTATTATACATCTTTTATCTGGAAAGACTAATATGTTCTAAAACCAGCAAGCACATAGATTACGCAATAATGTCAATAGTTCATCATACATTCATTTATTTATTTTCATTTGCATTTGTTAGTATGAATAGACATCTTAAAACATGCATTAAATTTAGAGGAAAATATGCATGTGTGCATGCATTTGGGTGACCAAAGTCTTAGAACTTTGAATTTCATATGGCCGACACCATATGATTGAAGTTTTAAAATTGTGAACACCTAAACGGAGATCTCCAAACAGTGCGGAATGGGAAATTTTTCCTTTTCCTTTCTGTAGTGCAATCTTGGAGTTGGTATATTTAAATAGCCAGGGTTGTGGGGGTATGGGGGGTGGAGGCTTGCCCCCTGCATAAACGTCTAGGAATTTTTTTTGTTTTGTTTTGTTTTTGTTTAGATGTTTGAAGTTTTAAAACTTCAATCATATGGTCCCTGCCATATGAAATTCGAAGTTCTGAAACTACAATCATCTAAATGGGACCAAGATATATAAAGAGAGAGAGAGAGAGAGAGAGGTTCATAGGGTCATATGCTAGTACTAGGCTAGCTGCTCTTGCAGGCTATTTTAAGTGAAGTCAATTTCCCTTTCTGTGCTTGAATTAACCTATCCCATTGAGTGTTAGATTGGCCCTACCATCCTATGGTCAATAATTCTATATTACCCCTAATGGAAATAACTGGGATTATATCAAAGAATATTTGAGGGGACCCATGTATGGGATAAATTTTCTTTTTCTCATCCATAGATTCAAGTTGAACTTGAATATGCACAGGCTAAGCTTTGTTTTAAGAGGAAGGGTTGTCTGTACAAGAGCAGCGGTATTTTCAGCACAACATACCTGTCCCTCCAAACTAATCTGTTGACGCTGCAGAAGAGGTTTTGATCACTAGAATGAGGTTTCTGATCCCATTTCCCTTGCTGATATGCAGTAAATGTGTCAGTATTGGGTTACAGAATGCTTTATATTCCAGACACAGATCACCACTTAGCACTCTGTAGGATACTGAGTATAGTGATAGGGTTTTGAGTCGGTCCATGTAGGACATGTTATTTAGGCCTTATATGCTTTTTCTGGACAGATAAATGCCAAATGGGGTTTTATATAAACAATTGTCCTTAGGGAAGTATTGTCGATGTGGTAGTTCCTCAGGATAGATGACTTCCCAAAGGATATGATAATGCATTTTTTGGCATTTAGTTTCAGTCCATGATTTTGGCACCAATTATAAAATAATTATAGAATAATAAAATATTTGCAACACAATACAATAGGTATGGTATACAGATTAGTAGCATTACCACACTTTATTATGATGGGGTAAGATATTGGTTTCGTTTTAAACCTTATAAAATTGTAATATGCATGGTTACACTTATGTTCTTTTGTTCAAGAAAGACCTGTTGGGAACCAAGATGCTGCTAAAGTGAGCCCTTATGAGAATGCCCCTTTAAATAAAAACACTTGAAAGGAAATTTATACAACATATTGAAAAAGCCCCCAAGAGGCTGTGTGACCTTCCCCCCTTTTTAGGTGTGTTCCTCTCTTTTTTTATACTTAAACCTGAGGTTGCTGTATCTTGGAGTGGAAGAAGCTTCCTCAAGGAGTGAGCACATCTGATCAATGCAACATTCAGCCAGGTATGAATCATCACATACTTGGTAAGCCCAGCAGTATCTAACTACTGACAAGCTGTATGGTTATGAATGTTTTTCAGCAACTGAAACTCTTAATATGAGAAATTCTTTCATGTCTATAAATGTGCATACACAATGTCGAGGCATACAGAGTTCTCTGTGACAGTTTCTTGGTCCGTTTCTACACAACAGATTTCATAATGATTCCTGAATGCAGCAGACTCACAATTTAAAAAGAAGTGCATGTATGTTCTTCTCTTACCAAAGTTAAATTAGCATTAATGCATAGCAACATATGAGTTATACTGGGACAGCATCACATCTAGATTGTTGAACAGGCTGCGTCTGAGTAAGTGTGATCAACAACCAAAGTAGTGATCTCTTCCCAATAAAACACAAACATCCTATACACACATCACTGCTATCAGGAGTTCATTGTAAATTAGATGTGTCCAACTCAGAGCTCTTCCATGTGGCCCTCAGAGCTCTTCCATCCTCAACCTCTAACTGCAACATCGATAAAAACACTTTTTGTTTTGTGTTTTGACCTGTAATGCTAATGTCAGTGCACATGCGCCAAAGCACCCTTCTAGTTTTGTTTTGGGTCAGTGTGTTTACTCCATTATTTTGCGCTGAACAATCAGTGTGTGTGCTCTTGCTGAAGAGGGACTCATGTATGGATTTGCCATTGTTGCCTTTGAAAGGGACAGCAATTTCCTGTGTTAATAGGTAAGTATGGAGTGAGTGAGTGCATGCATGAAAGCAGAATTGTGCGTGAAAGTAGAAGAAGAGTGTGTGTGTGTGTGTGTGTGTGTGTGTGTGTGTGTGTGTGTGTGTGTGTGTGTGTGTGTGTGTGTGTGTGTGTGTGTGTGTGTGTGTGTGTGTACATGTGTGCATGACAGAGAGAGAGAGAACGATGCACAAAGACGCTAACAATGATCAGTCTACCTACTGAACACAAACAAGTTAGCTCACAAATATATCATACATTAAGAGTACACTTACATTAAATTGCGGCTTTCCTGACCGGGAGAGTTTTGTATTGAACATGAACTCATACCTCTTAACTGTATGGATTTTCAAAGAATGTCTGGATTTTTGCCTCATCTTCCAATTTGTGTCTTTTGCTTAGGAAATAAAAGTAGTCATCCAAGGTAATGCAGTTCCAGGGAGTAAGAATGAGACAGCAGCCTAGGGTTAATGGGTCAGTAGTGGACTGACTATGTGGGACTGTAGCATACAAAGTTGTATTGTTTTTTCAGACAAACAAAAAAGCACCTAGTACTGTTTTTTCATTGGTGGGTTCTAAGCAGTGGTAGATTGGACAAGAGTAAGCAGAGCTTTGGCGGATCATCAATACTGGCAAATCAAGTGGGCACAATGTCATTTTTTAAATGTTGGGGATTTTAGTGTGTATGTGTGTGATTATGTGTTGGAATGCTGCAACAGTAGATGATTATTAAAGACAGAGACTTACGGACTGTGAAGAATGTTTCTTTGTTTCAAAACCTAATACTTGGGCACGCATGCCAGAAGTAGATTTTTTAAGACATAGCTTCTTGCCATTTACAGTGGATGGATATTTACATTTAATGGACAATGTATTAGCATGGGCCTGTGGGGTTCTGAAGGATGCCAAGTCTACCACTGCCAATGTTTTGTAAAGTGACCTGGAAATGGATATTGGGATGTTACTGAAAAAATATAGTAAGTGGGCTTAGAAATATAGTTTAATTAAACAAAGTGTACTTTCAATTTGCAGGCCATAATTTAATTTATTTCAGGTAATCCAGATACTGGTAGATTGTATACCATTAGACTTAATTAGGGAGAGCTGTCATTCTGGGGAAACAAGCAGCCCTAGTTTCAGTGAAAGCTCTGTGGTTGCTTGCAGGAAGGAAGTTGCAGGATGTTGATGCAATGTGTTTTATTTATTATTTTTAATGCATTTGTCATTTCAAAGCATGGTTTTCTTTGTTGCAAAAGAAGGCAGGACTGAATAAGCCATATAATGCTTTACTGACAATGATGGGATAGAAAGATTATACGGGATGTATAATGTTTGCAGCTACAGTTGTTTCAATGGTGTCTGTGATGCATAACTATTTTTGAGCCTGTGTCCCACTTATATTTTTCGCTTTGTCCAGATTTCTTGCTCTAAGGTTGAGAGGTATGGTTCCGTATTAAATCAGAAGTTGTATTTACCTTGGAAGACTTTTCGGCATAATTATGAAAAACAGAGCCTTTTTAATATCTCTGCTTATTTCCAATATAAACTGCCATGTAACCTTGCAAATAACCTTCTTACTAAGCTACTTTACTTCTTTTGGAATTGACAGGTATGATTCATCTGTTCGGACATAAGCATAGAGTGCTAATGTGACTTTGATTTCTTGCAGCAGTCTGTGGTTTACATAATCACAATAACTTTTCTGTGTTTCTGGGTGTGTAATCAATTTAACAGTTTTAAAGATGTTTTCCAAAAATAAATAAATATATAATAAATAAATAATCCTCTACACTTTGAGCTATTGATAAAGTCTGGGAATTTAGTTTTTTTTTCAAAAGTGAAGGTCAGCATTTCAGCTCAGTAAACTGTCAGTCTTGTGAGTAACTTCTGCACAAATTAAAATGTCTGTCAAATGGCTTTATATTGGAGAAAAGTTTATTTTTATTAATTTTATTTTATTTTACATTTGTTTACCGGGAAAGTCCGACTGAGCACAGGTCCATTTTCAGTGGAGGCCCGGGAAGAAAAGCTCCAAAAATAACACAAAACAATATAATACAATACATGAGAAAGAGATAGCAAATTATGGATGTAGTACTCATACAATATGGCAGAGATAACATCTTGTAACAGTGAGAATCACTGAGGTACAGAATAAATTTAAAAACATTTTTTTTACAGTTATAATTACAGCAAGGCAAATATCAATGAGTTAAGTTTTTAGGAGAAAGCTGTTTGTACATAGCTGAATATAATTTTGCAAATGGAATTCTTAGTTAAACATGCCCCTCTTCATGGGCAACTAGATTTGAGTAACCAATATTAGATCTTAGCCATCCAGCTGGGAAAGGTTAGTATGTGGATTTTCCATCTGGTTTGATGAAGGCTATGCTACTTACCCAAGAACTACATTTATGGCTATCCATCCAGCCATCGTGAGGCTGAACTACATTGTTTGATAATGAGAGGAGCTTTTTACAGAAGTTGAAGGTTTTTGTGTCAAGAACCTGTCCATAAAAAGTGGCTTGTTTATGTTGCAGTGAAGGCTGTGGTCTTTGTAGTGAGCGTTTTAAGTATAACCAGTATTTCTGAGGTAGAGGAAGTCTCTTAAAGCAGGATCTTTCTTAGCCTGGAAAGCAAGCCAATGATGAAATTTATAGGGGCTAGTGAGAGACAGAGGAAAGCAAGAAGCTTTTAGTGTGTTTGGATAACTAAGTGAACTTAGCCCTTTGACCTTTTTTGTCAGAAATGGTTGTAGTCTTTCTTTTGGCAGGGTGTTTTGCTGAGGCACATGTCAAAAAGGGCATTGCACTCAATAATGGCTCTTGTAAAAGAAGAATACAGGGATGTTATGACCTCCTTGTCCCTGGATGAGATACCCTTACTAATGAAGTGGGCCATGTAAAAAGCTTTCCTTACAACAGAGACAAAGTGGTGGTCAAAAGTCAGGTTTCTCTCAACCTGGGTGCCCAAGTACCATACGACTTATTGCGTGCTTACAACATTGTTATTAATGTGATAATTTGTGGGGACATCACTCTCTTCAAAGGGGATGATGATGCATTTTTTGACATTTAGCTTGAGACCATATTTTTGGCACCAGTTATTTGTTTGGGTGAGACCCTTTTGTAGCTTATTCAGAATTGTTTTATTAAGTCAGTAATGTGAATTCTTTACTTTATTGCAAATTTGTTGGGTTATTTTTGTGGATTATAGTATTGTAGGACTGCTGATGTTGACATTTTACGTAGTTTTACTGCTCAAATGGTTTTCCCAGTGAGAAATGCTAGTGCTGTAGTGAATATCTGGTTATTTGTAAAAAAAAAGATATATATATATATATTTATTTTTATACATATATATATTTTTATACATATATATATATATATATATATATATATATATATATATATATATAGATAGATAGATATATAGATATTAACTAAGATGTTAGAGTTAACTGTAAGATTAGAGAATTAGAATCAGAATGAGAATTAGAATTTTAAGGCAAATATTAGGCATTTATTACATTTATTCATTGTTCAAATGCACCTACAGTACAGCCAGGAGGTCGACTGTGGTCTTCCGGAGCAACGAAAGAGTTAACTATATGATATATTTTATATGCGGCCCCAAGACCATTTCTGTTCACTCAGTGCGGCCCCAGCAAGCCAGAAGGTTGGACACCCCTGCTGTAACTGTTAGTCATTTAAGCTAGCTTTTATAATTTAACTTTTACACTTCTTTTGTGATAGTGAAATGCGATATTGTTATAGTTTACATTCTTGCATGTTATGTTATCAAATTAATATGTAATTTACTGAGTGAAGTTTATGTTGTTGTGTTTTAAACTAGTGACGTGCAGCTGCTTCGTGATACTGTTGGCCCTTTGACTGCTGTTTCTTATGCCATAAAAGGTAGTGCTCCTGTACATACATGATTATCTACCCAGCACATCAGTCAGAAGGGAAGGCTAGGTGTTGTTACTTCCACTACTACTACAGCACAGTGAGAACCTGCAAAATACAGACTAAATCAACCTTAAAGTAAATAAACAAAGAAAAGGACTGCAAACAATAGGCAAGCAGATAGCTGCAGGGAGACTGCTAATGAGACAATCTTTCAAGGTGAGATGGCCAGCATTGGAAAAAAAGAGATCATATCTAATCAGTTGCTGACATCAGCTACATTGTATTATAGCCATACAGCAGAGACACAATCATTCTAGTGGGTTTTGCACTCATTCTGATTTCAAAAGAACTATAGCATTGTATGCCTGCATCCATACTAGTAACAGATCTCTCAAGCAACCCTGATGGAAAACATAACTACCTTGCTTACATATGACATACCAGCTACATAATCCAGGGCATTAATGCCTCACCACAGTTTAAGAAAAAAGTTCATGTGATAGTACATTCAAGGAGTTGGACAGGATTAATAAAAGAGCTTTTCCTTAATGTTATGTGCATTACTGAGTTGGTTTGTTTCATGAAATGTGTAGAAAGATTGCTGGATCCTGAGAGATCCCAAACAGTATTAAGCTAAACACATACCAGCACAGACAGCAATGAACTAATTCATTATTTCTTTAAAATATAGCATAGCATTCCTATTTATTTATTTATTTTATTTATTTTCCATTTGTTTACCAGGAAAGTCTGACTGGGCCAAAAAGGAGACCCTTCTCATTGGAGGCCTGGGGAGAAAAGCTCCACGTTACAACATTTTTAAAAACAATTAAGATATATAAAGCATAACTATGTAAGAATTGCAGTCACAATGAAACGTGTTTGAAGAAGGTAATACAGTACATTCTTCAAGGTTCAAAAGGTAATAGAGTACAGCCTTAACATTATAGTACAGTCTTTATGCTAGAAAAAGGCATTCTAGTACAGTCTTTGCAAGAAGAAATGAGAAGAGGCTTACAGAAGAAAAGTGACTGATTCATGATTTTTAAGTTAATAATTAATTGGATGTGTCGAGTATGTTAAAAGGTCAGAAGATTGCAGTAACGTACAGTCAGATGACTTGATAGAGCTGTTAAAGGGAGAGAGATAGAAATATAAGAGGTAGGGGATTTGAGATGATACATAGCTCAGGCCAGGAGGTTGCTACAGCTAGGTAAAGGATAGGGAACACAAACTGTATATGGAGCAAAGACATGTACAAAAGGAAGTAAGGAGAAACGCTAGAACCAAAAGGAAGGGAGAACAGAAGAGCAGAGAAAGAGTGAAAAAGCAGAGAGAACATCAGAGGAAAGACAAAGAGTGCATACATAGTTAGTTTCATGCTATTACACTTTATATAAATGTAATATGCATTCCAAAGACTGCAATATTATGAGAAAGCAAACTTTGTTCCAGGCCAGAAGTATTTCCATACACCCTGAATTTCAACACACATAAAAGAACAGATGCTAAACATAGAAAGAGGTAAATGTATAGTTTCTCTTTTTTTTTACTCACCACTACACATAAGGAGGTAACCATTTAACAATAACTTGAATATAACTTTGTTTTTTCATGACAGCATTATGTCGTTCCATGACAAGTTGAATTCTTCCATGTGTACTGAGGCAGATCCTTGAATAATCAACTATTTCAGTGATAATGTACATCTGTACCACCCCTTAGAGTTACCTTCCCTGCACGCTAAGATGGTGTCCTTAGAGCTACCTTCCTTGCACGCTAAGATGGTGTCCTTAGAATTGCCTTCCCTGCACGTTAACATGGTGTCTTTAGAGTTACCTTCCCTGCATGTTAACATAGTGTTCTTAGAGTTACCTTCCCTGCACGTTAACATGGTGTCCTTAGAGTTACCTTCCCTGCACGCTAAGTTTGTGTCCTTAGAGCTACCTTCCCTGCACGCTAAGATGATGTCCTTAGAATTATCTTCCCTGCAAGTTAACATGGTGTCTTTAGAGTTACCTTACCTGCACGTTAACATGGTGTCTTTAGAGTTACCTTCCCTGCATGTTAACATGGTGTCCGTAGAGTTACCTTCCCTAACGTTAACATAGTGTCCTTAGAGTTACCTTCCCTGCACATTAACATGGTGTCCTTTTTATTCATATACTGTTTGAGGCTCCAAACCACTACCTTCCTGAATACTGCTGACTTCTTTAAGATAAGATAGTTTTGCATGTTCTCCCTGTGTTCGCGTGGGTTTCCTCCGGGTACTCCGGTTTCCTCCCACATTCCAAAGACATGCATCTGGAGCATTTCTCCCCGGGCCTCCGCTGAAAACAGGCTCTGTAGAACCTAGTCGGACTTTCCCGGTCAACAAATGATAAATAAAATAAATAAATACATAACTAGATGATTATCATGTCTCTACTTTCCTGTTTTCTTCAAGTTCGCATCTTCATTGCTGAAGAGATGCTTTAAAGTGTTCCATCCTGTTAAAGTTTAAGATTGTAATGGTATTTAGATGCTCAGCTTGAAAAGATGTTACATAAGAGTTACTCATCTTTAAAAAAAACAACTTGTAGACCTGTTAGTATCTGGTAAGTAATATAATTAATTGTGACAAATGATCCAATATAAAAACTAATTTGGTGGTTTAAAAGCCAAAGGGTGGTCAGCATCCAGCAACAGTAACTATACATATGAGATGAAAAGAGATTTAAAACCTCATTATGCATGAATTTGCTTCCTTTGTGCTCACCAAAGTTGAAGGATATCAGTAGCAGGCAGTTGCAAACCTATGACAGCTGCACCGTTTTTATAACGTACTAATATTGTTTTAACACTTAGTATGCCATTAGTATCTTGACTACTTATATAATTAAAGTTAAAATGCAACATTTGATAAGCTCAGTCCAATATCTGCATCTGTACCTATATCTGTATCTTGGTCCCTATCAGATGAATGAGTTTTCAGAAACTCGAAATTCACATGGTCGAGACCATATGATCGAGTTTTTGAAAACCTGAAGCGTTTGAATGGAGATCATGGTACTGTGAGGATTGGGAAAGTTACCCTTTCCCCACTGTAGTGCGATCTCAGAGTTGGTATATATAATTTGTAGGGGGTGTGGGGGGCATAGCTTCCCACATGGCCCCCCTGCAAAAATGTAAAAAAATAAGTAGATTTTGGGGGGGGGGGGTGTGTTTTTTTGAAGTTCAAGTTTTCAGAAACTCAATCATATTGTCTCGACCATATGAATTTCAAGTTTCTGAAAACTCAATCTTCTGATGTAGACCCCTGTATCTGCATCTATATCTAAGTCACTGAACTGACTGAAATAGACACAGTCAATAAAGTGGCTATGTTGGTAGGGTTCGGGGGAGTCTCTGTAGATGAAAGTACCTTATGCTCTTACTATCTGGTCATTTTTAAACAATCTAATTTGGCTTTGCAGGTGTGTGTGTGTGTGTGTGTGTGTGTGTGTGTGTGTGTGTGTGTGTGTGTGTGTGTGTGTGTGTGTGTGTGTGTGTGAATTAAGTTGCATAACTTTGGATACTGTATATTTGTGTGAATAAAATTTGAAATATATGACTTTGGCCGTTATTTTTATGTATTTGACAGAAACAACTGAGAAGGATGCAGTCAATATGTAACTATCATTTCTGGGTTTGAGGATGTCTGTGGATAAAAATGACTGACCCTGTTGAGTTGATAAAATTAAAAAGTCATTGGTCTGTCTGCAAGACTAGTGTGCATTTGTGTACAGCAAATTGGAATCCTTTACTGAGGCATGTGCACACAGCTTATACAGTAGCCATAATTGTTGAGTACAGATATTCATGGAATATAATGATAGCAGTTTGAGTGGCTTTTTATTGTTGAAACATTCTGAAAGGGTCCTTTTGTCATTATTATTTCATACATTTTATTTCACTGTTTACTGGAAATATATTCAAAACTACAAATTTAAAACACACTCTAACGTGTTGCTGTATTAAACAAAAAATATAATTTAAAACAATCAGAAAGATGAATCAAGTAACATATGAAAAATGTGTACAGGGAGCCCATGGTTTGAATACAGCCTAGGGACCAAGGGTAGTGTACATTTAATCTGCCACTGGACAGATGCATTTTAAATTACTGTGAATGCCAATGCATTTTTAATGAATGTAACTTTCAATACATTCTCAATGAATGTCAATTAATGTGAGTTTCAATGCATTTTGAATTAATGTGATTTTTAAGGCAAGAGAAGTATGCTAAGTTTGCTTGCCATGGGAGACTGTTTTGTTTTCTTTAGTAAATGGCAATCAATTTCTGTGCTAAAAAGTTTGAAATAAAAGTTTTAAATTAAATTAAAATATCTATAACCATTGTAAAAGTAAAGAATAAAATGGTATAAACACTGACAGGTTTGAACAGTGGCTACGGTATTTAGGGAGAGGCAGCTAAGTAATGGGACACTATTACTGTACCTAGGCACATCCTGACTTTGCCCTGAAGCCTCCCCTCATGCAGACACACCCCATCCCTCACAGCCATCCCTGATTTTACAGGATGCTCCTGCTATTGCCTCTTACACATGACCTGTTCCTCATAGTTCACTGTTGCAGTCAGTGAATGATGCCACTCATTAAAGTTTCATACTTCTTCTATGTGTAAAAAACAGCCCCAGCAATACCAGAGTATGTGTAAACAAACAGCCCTGGCAATACCAGAGTATGTGTAAACAAACAGCCCCAGCAATACCAGAGTATGTGTAAACAAACAGCCCCAGCAATACCAAAGTATATACACACAAACAGCCCCAGCAATACCAGAGTATGTGCAGACAAACAGCCCCAGCAACACCAGAGTATATACACACAAACAGCCCCAGCAATACCAGAGTATGTGTAAACTAACAGCCCCAGCAATACCAGAGTATATGCACACAAACAGCCCCAGCAATATCAGAGTATGTGTAAACAAACAGCCCCAGCAATACCAGAGTATATACACACAAACAGCCAAAGCAATACCAGGGTATGTGTAAAAAACAGCCCCAGCAATACCAGAGTATGTGTAAACAAACAGCCCCAGCAATACCAGAGTATGTGTAAACAAACAGCCCCAGCCATACCAGAGTATGTGTAAACAAACAACCCCAGCAATACCAGAGTATGTGTAAACCAACAGCCCCAGCAATACCAGAGTATGTGTAAACAAACAGCCCCAGCAATACCAGAGTATATACACACAAACAGCCCCAGCAATACCAGAGTACGTGCAAACAGCCCCAGCAATACCAGAGTATATACACACAAACAGCCCCAGCAACACCAGAGTATGTGCAAACCAACAGCCCCAGCAATACCAGAGTATGTGTAAACAAACAGCCCCAGCAATACTAGAGTATATACACACAAACAACCCCAGCAATACCAGAGTATGTGCAAACAGCCCCAGAAATACCAGAGTATATACACACAAACAGCCCCAGCAATACCAGAGTATGTGTTAACCAACAGCCCTAGCAATACCAGAGTATATACCCACAAACAGCCCCCAGCAATACCAGAGTATATGTAAACAAACAGCCCCAGCAATACCAGAGTATATATACACACACACGCACAGCCCCAGCAATACCAGAGTATGTGTAAACAAACAGCCCAAGCAATACCAGAGTTATGTCTAAACAAACAGCCCCAACACTACCAGAGTATGTGTAAACAAACAGTCCTAGCAATACCAGAGTATGTGTAAACAAACAGCCCCAGCAATACCAGAGTACTCTGGGGAGGTAGGAGGGCATCTGACTGAATTGGTGTAAATCTGCGTCACTGGGGGGTGTGTCAGAAAGATGAGGTTCAAGGAGATCAAAGGAAAAAATGCAGAACATCGACACTGCATCTTGCATGCACTGAGCAAACCCCCCTGCAGCCCCAATGTTGGAGGTTGCACCCACTATACCCTGTGTTAATTTTATACACCAACTGCAAGTCCACATTACAGTGGGTAAAAAAGGAAACTTTTGTAGTCTCCACTGTAGTCACACTCTCATACATAAATAAAAGCCAGCTTGTGTGATCTGCTGGATATCTATGGCACAAAATGTTTTTTATTCCTTCAAGAAAAAGAATGTTCTGTCAAAAAACATCAATTGTATAGATAAACAGACAGATAGATAGATAGATATTTCTATGTTACACTTTAAGCCTCAATGTATTAGTGTTCAAGTCCCACATAGAAGATGATATTATTTCACATCTATAACACTAACAGTACATAAGCAGAGATATTTCTCTGTATTTGTGTGTGTGCGTGTGTGTGTCTGTGTCTGTGTGTGCAAATGTGTGTATCTGTGTGTGTGTGTGTATGTGTGTGTGTGTGTGTGTGTGTGTGTGTGTGTGTGTGTGTGTGTGTGTGTGTGTGTGTGTGTGCGTGTGTGCGTGTGTGTGTGTGTGTGTTGTGTGTGTGTTTGCAATTTGATTCTCATCACAATGCTGGGTTTTCCTAGCTGAAAGGATAAAGCTGTTAATGGAAAATTTTGATGGAGCAGTAGGAAGTAACCCAGCCACTGGGGATGCACAAGCCAGTGCATTTCTTTGTGCCGGTCCCAAGCCCGGATAAATGGGGAGCGGTGCATCAGCAAGGGCATCCAGCATAAAACCTCTGCCAAATTACTTATGCGGAGAACATTTCATATTTCCATACCGGATCGGTCGAGGCCCGGGTTAACAATGACCGCCACCAGTACTGTTAGCCAACAGGGTACTGGCGGAAATTGGGCTACTTTTGGCCGAAGGAGAAGAGGAGGGGGAAGGCATGCCCAAAGGCAGGAAGAGAGGAGGAAGGTTAGAAGTGTAGTAGTGAGGGTAGGAACTTTGTATGTTGGCAGTATGACTGGTATAGGGAGAGAGCTAGCTGATATGATGGAGAGAAGGAAGGTTGATATATTGTGCATGCAAGAGACCAGATGGAAGGGAAGTAAGGCCAGGTGTACAGGAGGTGGGTTCAAATTGTTTTATCATGGTGTGGATGGCAGGAGAAATGGGGTAGGGGTTATCCTAAAGGAACAGTATGCCAAGAGTGTTTTGGAGGTGAAGAGAGTGTCTGATAGAGTGATGTTTATGAAGCTTGAAATTGATGGTATAATGATGAATGTTGTTAGTGCATATGCTCCACAAGTTGGGTGTGCTATGGATGAGAAAGAAAATTTTGGAATGAGTTGGATGAAGTGGTGGTGAGTGTACCCAAGGGTGAGAGACTAGTGATTGGAGCGTACCTCAATGGGCATGTTGGTGAAGTGAACAGAGGGGATGAGGAAGTGATGGGTAGGTATGGTGTTAAGGAGAGGAATACAGAAGGTCAGATGATTGTGGATTTTGCGAAAAGGATGGACATGGCAGTGGTGAATACATATTTTAAGAAGAGGGAGGAACATAGGGTGACGTACAAGAGTGGAGTAAGATGCACTCAGGTGGATTATATCCTATGTAGGAGGGTCAGTCTGAAGGAGATTGGAGACTGTAAAGTGGTGAGAGGGGAAAATGTAGTTTAGCAGCATAGATTGGTGGTCTGTAGGATGACGTTGGTCATCAAGAAGAGGAGGAGAAGTGTGAAAGCAGTGCCAAGGATTAAATGGTGGAAGTTAAAAAAGGGTGATTGTGAGGTGGAGGTCAGGGAAGAGTTAAGACAGGCACTGGGAGGCAGTGAAGAGTTACCGAATAGCTGGGAAACTACAGCAGAGCTAGTAAGGGAGACTGCTAGAAAGGTGCTTGGTGTGACATCTGGACAGAGGAAGGAGGGCAAGGAGACCTGGTGGTGGAATGAGGAAGTACAAGAGAGTATACAGAGGAAGAGGCTGGTGAAGAAGAAGTGGGATTGCCAAAGAGATGAAGAAAGTAGACATGAGTATAAGGAGAAGAGACGCATGGCAAAGAGAGAGGTGGCGAAGGCTAAGGATAAGGCATATGGAGAGTTGTATGAGAGATTGGACACTAAAGAGGGAGAAAAGGGCCTGTACTGGCTATACAGAGGGACAGAGCTGGAAAGATGTGCAGCAGGTAAGGGTGATAAAGGATAGTGAGGGAAACATACTCACAAGTGAGGAGACTGTGTTGAGTAGATGGAAAGAGTACTTTGAAGGGCTGGTGAATGAAGAGAATGAGAGAGAAAGAAGGTTGGATGATGTGGGGATAGTGAATCAGGAAGTGAAACAGATTAGCAAGGAGGAAGTAAGGTCAGCTATGAAGAGGATGAAGAATGGAAAGGCTGTTGGCCCAGATAACATACCAGTGGAAGCATGGAGGTGCTTAGGTGAAATGGCAGTGGAATTTTTAAACAGATTGTTTAATGACATTTTGGAAAGTCGGAGGATGCCTGAGTAGTGGAGAAAAAGTGTTTTGGTACCTATCGTTAAGAATAAGGGTGATGTGCAGAGCTGCAGTAACTACAGAGGGATAAAATTGATCAGTCACAGCTTGAAGTTATGGGAAAGAGTAGTGGAAGCTAGGTTAAGAAGGGAGGTGATGATTAGTGATCAGCAGTATGGTTTCATGCTAGGAAAGAGTACTACAGATGCAATATTTGCTCTGAGAGTATTGTTGGAGAAATACAGAGAAGGTCAGAAGGAGTTGCATTGTGTCTTTGTGGACTTAGAGAAAGCATATGACAGGGTGCCTAGAGAGGAGTTGTGGTATTGTATGAGGAAGTCGGGAGTGGCAGAGAAGTATGTAAGAGTGGTACAGGATATGTATGAGGGTAGTGTGACATTGGTGAGGACTGCAGTGGGAGTGACAGATACGTTTAAGGTGGAGGTGGGATTACATCAAGGATCAGCTCTGAGCCCTTTCTTATTTGCAGTAGTGATGGACAGGTTGGCAGATGAGATCAGAGAGGAGGCCCCGTGGACAATGATGTTTGCAGATGACATTGTGATATGTAGTGAGAGTAGGGACCAGGTTGAGGAGACCCTGGAGAGGTGGAGATATGCTTTAGAGAGGAGAGGAATGAAGGTCAGCAGGGCTAAAACAGAATATATGTGTGTAAATGTGAGGGAGGGTAGAGGAATGGTGAGGATGCAGGGAGTAGAGTTGGTAAAGGTGGATGAGTTTAAGTACTTGGGATCAACAGTTCAGAGTAATGGTGAGTGTGG